>NW_025900880.1:0-49295 GCF_022539505.1 Lolium rigidum | reverse complement strand
ACACTTATTTATCACTTGTCCCTTTGCAAAAATGGTATGGCGTGTAGTCTATATGACTTTTAATATTATCCCTCCTGCAAGTATTACAAACTTGTTTGGGAATTGGTTAGCGGGTATAACAAAGAAAGATAAAGTGCACATCAGAGTTGGTGCATGTGCTTTATTATGGGCCATGTGGAATACTCGGAATGATTACATATTTTACAATGCAAAATCAACTTCTTTTATGCAGGTAATACCAATTGCTACGTATTGGATCCGTATGTGATCCTTCCTACAACCAACGGAGAAGCGCGAGGATTTTGATATTGGGTGCAACCGGTTAGAGAAGATTGCACAGGATATATACAAACAGTTCAACTGGCGTTTTAATCTTAGATTAACATGGTAGTACATAGTCGTCACATGTTTTCTCTTGTTTTTAGATGGTTGATTCATGTCTCAACCCTATATAACTCATGATGTAATCTTTTGTAAGACTTACACTTAAACTTAATAATAATAAATAAAAGTCGTATGCATTAACCGATGCAGAGGCGAGAGTCTCCATTTCAAAAGTAAAGCAACGTGCAGGGAAAAAAAAGAACAAATAGATTCGTTGGACGATTTGCCATTTTGACATATTCAGGTTCACCAACTGAACCAGAGCACATATCAATAGTTAGCAAATGATACATGAGGACAGAAAATAGAAATTTTATTTATGAGCTGAACCATTATCTTGTTTTTACTACTTAATCAACATGGCAATACATGAATGGGTGGTTGCCCTGCACATTGATTTTGCACCTTTCAATGAGGAAAAATGAATCATCACATGGCGTCCTCTAATCCAGAAGCCATTGCACATATGGACTCAGGTACTCAGCAGAGTCTCATCTGTGCTCTCCTCGAACCAGACCGGTGCTAACTAGAGCATCACAGCCCTTTTCCACACCTACAGAGTCAAATTATTTTGTAGACTAATGTACATACATACATTGATGATTCAGTCTAAATATAACTAATTTCTGTAACTTCTGGCAGTCCATGCGTTACGGTCACTGTAACTTTCACCTCTTGCCAGAAGCCTGTATGGACTTAGGTGGACTATGACGCAGTCCTGACATACCCAAGGTGGAATGAGAGGTCAAACGATTGGCCATTCAACCGCAAATAACCTCCACAACAGCCCTTTTCATTGTCCCAGGGCAAGGATCTCCACCAAATACCTCTGGAACTACGCTTATGCCACAATGTTCTTGATTAATGCAGTTCTGCACGAAACACAAATTCGAGTTGTAAACACGATTTATTTTCAATTAAGAGGAATAAAGATGACTAGGCAAAGAAAGTCATGCAATCGTCGCAAATCTATTACCTTCTCAAATATGTCATACGACTTGTGTGCATGACATGCGCCTTCTGAGTAGCTCCCGCAGGACCCCTGCGGTGTGCCAAAGCTGGCAAATTTTATTTCAGTTATTTTTCGCCCATGATCACATTGTAGGTGGATTTTAGCTTTCTCGTAGTCTTTTGTACGCCAATTCGTCATTGATGGCTGCCACTCAGACACATCAGCACAGACACTTCCAATGGTTCTTTTCACCATTGAGATTCGAGTTGGGTCACCCCCTGTCTCCTCGAATATCACCAGAAGGTTCCCAGTAGGATTAAGCCATGGTCGAGGAACATGGTACCTGAAGAAGCATATCATAGATGTAAGAGCTTTATTTGTAAATGTTCTCATGGGTAATTTGTACTCCGTAGTGGTTACTTCCAAAACATTAAGTTCCTACCATCTTTGAGAAGAGTCACCGCAGTTGGTTTGACACTTTTTCTCGTCATATTCACCTCGATAATCACAGTAACCACATGTTCCAGAGGCTTTGTAGCCAGGCCAATATCGTCCAATTCCTTGTCCATTTATCCAGATTTGCCCCTTCCCCATGCTATCCATGTCCAAAGCTAGTGGCTCGTCACCATCAGGTGCGTTAAAAAAGCCTGAAAAGAGCGAACTGGGGGATAAATCTTCTGAAAATTAATGGTTCTCCCACATGGATATCAGCTAATCATGTGCAAAGTTAACCATTACCTTGTACCATGTCAGAGGCTGCTTCTGCACAGGTACTCCCCACTCTACTGATGAGCTTCCACTAAGTGAATGAAGACTCATAGCCTCACCTTTTAAACCAACCTGTCCAAATATAATAATTTTTTTAGGTTAATATCTGTGAACAGTGCGCGCAAGGTTAATACTTGAGAAGACACGACAATGGCATACGTTACCTGATAGGTCCATTTCTGCCATGTGAGATCTCTTCTTCCCTCATTCAGGCCATAAAGTGTTACTGGACCAAGAATTCCAGCATTCCAAGTCTCGAAATGCTCTCCAACATTCTACGACAGAAGGGGGAATGGAAAATGAATATATATGAAACCTCAAATAGCACATGACTAAGAGTGCTGTCTTAGTGAGCAAACTATCCACTTACTGGTAGGCCAACTGCTATACTTAAGCAGGAAATAGTGTTGCTCCCTGCCCATAGTTTCACATCACCAGTATATGTAAGTTTTGGGTTTTCTACACTGCCATACACAGTTCCTACAAACAGATTGGAGGGCATTTAAAGATCAATTAGCTTTTGAAAGTCAGAGACACATATATATTTTTTGGCAAAAGGTCAGAGACCCATGATTACCTGTTAATTGTCCATTGATGAAAACATGCAAAGCATGACCAGCCGACATCACTCTGAGTTTGGGGTTCTTCTCACTGGTAAGGAACTGCTCATCCTTGGCAACATCGACACTGAAAATGAAACTTTAAGTACCACTGAATTGCAAACAATCATAGTTATACTTTTGTTCGAGTTAGGTTACTTACTATGTTGTGTACCATAGGTAGTCTGTATTATCCCTCGTCATATTTAGTTGTTCCAGTAATCCAACAGTTGTATATGCTTCCTCCTCACTAAAAGAATTTATCTCCTCATTGTATGACTGCCACGTGAGTCCTCCAGCCCATTCCATTTTCATTTGTGAAATCTGATTGCCAACCTGCAAAAACATATCATAAGAAAATGCATAAATCAGATTGGACACAGATTTTAAATGGAATTAGTACAAAAGGAATTACCCAGAATAAAATTAAATGGATCACTATACAATGTAAGCAAAAAAAAAATACAATGTAAGCAAAAGCAAACTGATTAAATTTTGAAGGAAAGGCCTGAACCAGATCACTCAAGATCACTCAAGTGCCCAATCTCACCCTAGCAGTGTTGAAGACTGTTGTTTTGCAGTCCGGGAGAATACTGATAGACCAGGGAGGCAGGTCATAATGCATCCCGTTGAACAAGACCCTTGCATACGATAGTTTATCCTTGTTCTCAAGAAAAGCTGCACAAGCTCCTGTGTTTGACCTAAAAACGGATGACTGAACAAAAAGTTACCAAGAAGTCAGTTATGACTTGTGAACAAAATATTGCAGGTCTCAAGTACAGAAGAGAAAAGAATGTCATAACAACCTTCTGAGCTTTCCCAAGTGAAGATATTATGGGATCTCCTGCAACCAAGGCTGGTTCACAAAGCTTGATGGCTCTATGCAACTCCTTCAAGTGGCCCCATTTTGGTTCTCTCAACAAACCTGATGAAGCCAAGGAGGGAAAGTTCAATCAGATCGGTACAGAGGAATACATAATAACAAAATATATCCTGTTTTGATGAGTAATAAAGCGCCCATTATAAAAAAAATAACATCAAAGAAAAAACAACAATTTTCTTGTAATATAGCACCAAACGTCACAATTATGATGTAGCTGCTATCACATGAAAGGATCTGCGGTATCAGACACGGCATTGTTGCTAATCCAACAGCATCTTTCAAAGGTTATGGACCTTGAATTAATATTAAGCATTACAATGGAGGAAAACCTCTCTTTAACTCAGGAAGGGAGGTTCAATGTATATAAATATGCCAAAAGTATGGCATACATTGCAGACAGACAAAGCCTGCAGAGGCTGAACTCACCATATTCATCAATAGGAGCATCATAGTCATAGCTAGTTGCAACGAACGGACCCCCAGCTGTGCGCCCAAAGTTTGTTCCGCCGTGGTACTGAAAAGAGGCGCCACAAAGTGTCAACAAAAAAAAAAAGCATCACAACTTGAGACTAAATATTTTGGTGACTTCATAAGCTTCAGTTAAACATAAAGGGTCAAAGTGACTTACCATGTAATAGTTAACAAAAGAGCCACCCTTTTGGATAAACTTGGCAACACCATATGCTAGATCCTCTACTGGTCTATGTGGAACCGGAATACCAAAACCTGTATACCTGCACAAAGGAGAAAGATAAACAAAGGAAAATCATACGGTAGTAGCCTTTTAGAGAGAGAGAGAGGGAGGGATAAATGAAATTACCAGGCAGTCCAAGCCTCAGTCCACATGGTAGGCTTGCGAGGTTTATTTGGGGAGAACCAGTCACAGTAAAATCCATTGCATGTATTAATCTGCACCAGTAAATCACAGTAAGATCTAGCGGAGTGAAAATCCTAGTCCAAATTATATCTTGTAAGTGTTGAAGTTATTTTAGGAAATGAAAGACTTGGCAGAACATCCAGCATATATGATGATTCGTTTTCTTTCCTTTCTTGGACAATGGTGACAAAGCTGAACGACCCCAACGCATTAAAAGAAACAAGACACTGCCACCATATTAATGCCAAGTGAGTGCAGTACATACAATTGGATCTGGGGCATCATCCTCTTTGCACATGATCCATGGAACACCTGTGTTGAGCGCAATGGCCATGTTAGCTGCCCATGAAGCGTAGGCCTTGGCAGACTCACCCTGATCCCACTCCAAGGGCCCAAACTCATTCTCAATCTGTAAAGGTTAACGAGGATTCAAAGGTGGTGTTATCCAAAGGAATTCCAATATGCTACCCACACAAATCAAGAATACATCATGACTGCAACTTTGCAAGCATACGCATACCTGAGAAAGGATTATTGGCCCTCCCTGCCACTCAAAGAGCCTTTCCGACTTCATCATGTGGACGATCTTTGTGGTGAACTTCTGCATCTCAAGCTGTTTGAAGAATCACGGTGAAGATCGTGAACGGTTGAAAAGAAGCTAAAGATTAATAAGACGGGAGCAGAAGCGCCGAAATGGTTCTTGCCTTGAACGGCTCATTATCAGTTCTGAAGCTGATGCCGGGGACATACTTTAGCCAAACAGGGAAACCGCTGCAGCCAAGAGGGAAAACGGAGCATAATTTAGCATGTTTCGAATCAAATCGACATCAAGAGACGACTTCTCTATATCCACAATTAGCCATATTGAATCCACGACTCTGTAGTAAGTGATTTCAGAAGAACAGTCAACGACCATGTTATTATTATTATTTTTGTGCTGGCCACTGAAATCGACACACCCTAAGAATGTCTACTGCATAAGCATCAGAGCCAGCCAACGAAATCATTTCGCAGAAAACGCGTAGCTAGTATAAAATCTTGAGAGCGACGCGAGGTACATCCGGCTAGTAGCTGTCTAGTTAGTTGTTACCCGAAGTTCCACTCTGCGCAGACGTAGGGGCCAATGCGGAGGTGCACGTAGAGGCCGGCCTGCTTGACGAGCTTGATGAAGTGCACCAGATCATACCTCCCCTCGAAGTAGTACTGCCCAATCGATTCAACCACCAGTGTCAGAATTCAGAAAACAGAGCAAATCAGCTGTTTCGAGCAGGCGGGTCGGCGCTCTTGGAGGAGCAGCTAAGCTACGAACCTGGCCAGGTGAGGGCTCGTGGCCGTTCCAGAAGACGTACGTCTGCACCACGTCGAGGCCGCCGTCCTTGGCCTTCTGTATCAGATCCGGCCACATCTGCAGGCGGTGACGGAAAGAAGCAAGAAAAGGGTCACGCTAGGAGCATCGGTCCGGCATTCTCGGGGAAAGAGAGCGAGGCTGTCGGGGGAGGAGCAGGTAAGGCGCACGTACCTCGGGGACGCTCCTCGGGTAGTGGATGGAGCCGGAGAGCAGGATGCGGCGCTGCCCGTTCACCACCACCGCCTTGCGGTCGTAGGTGACGGTCGCCGACGCCGACGCGGCCAGGGCGGCCACCGCGAGCGCGACGGCGACGGCGAGGACGACCGGCGCCGGCGGCGGGCGGGAGGACGCCATGGGATGGGCAGGAAGCTGGAAAGGGAGGGAAGTGTGGTGAAAAAAGCGAAAACGCCGCGCCTTTGGGTGCTCGCCTTTTCCCTCCACCGGGACGGAGGTGGGAATGGGAGTGAAGTGAGGCGCAAGAGGACACGGAGAGTGAGGCCCTGTCTTTCTGCTTGGTACACTCAGATAGCTGGTGGATACTGTGGACTACTAGCACACATTCCTTCTTTCTTGGGTTAGTTTTCTTCTAGACTGCTGAACAGTGTTGGCACAATGGCACTCCAACGGACCGACGCATTTCGGACGTCCAAATTGTTCGTGGGCGTCCGTTTGCGTCGTCTGACGGACGCTAAAATGATCGTGAGACCCGAATTGTCCGTTTGCATCGGGGGCCACCCCAGCGGTCCGACGCATTTTGAACATCCCACTGTGTTGTTTCCTTGCTCCTTCTTTTTCTTTTTGTTGAAGAACTCCTCAATTTGTATGAATGATTACTCGAAAACAAGTTGAAATGCGAAAACAACTAGCACGAAAACAACTAGTACCGAACAAGTTTAAACATATTTAACATACAAACTAGAGAACAAATTTAAAAACAAAGAAACTATAAGCTAATTCTTGGCCTTCTTGTTAGAAGGCCCTGCTTCGTCGTCCTCACTCATGCGCCTCTTGCTTGTCACCTCCTTGCCGGAAGAGGAACCGCCGGACGACGCGTCCGTGGAGGAGTTCGAGTCGGACGAAGTGGCATCATCGCCGTCGTCGTCGTCGTCGGTGAACGGACGACGACGTGCCGCCCGCGCTTGCGCCCTTGCCCGGACCCTGGCCTCCTTCCTTGCTGCCGCCTTCTCATCCCCCGCCTCCTGCACCTCCAGCCGGGCGAACCTGGCATCGGAGTCCTCCTCCTCCTCCTCCTGGCCGTCGCTGGCAACGGCGCCTCCATCCTCCTCCTCCTCACTCGGCGTGGAGGCAGGGTCGCTGGGCGTGGAGCCAGGGTCGCTTGGCGTCACAGGGGTTTCCCACCAATGCCGCCATCTCGGCGGCTTGCCCTCGCTCTCCGATTCCGACGGCAAGGTGTAGTCGCTCATGGCGCCTGGCTAGCCGGTGTTGGAGAAGAAGAAGAAGAAGAAGAAGAAGAAGAAGGAGCATGCGGTTCGACGTGAATTACAGCAGGCGCAGGGGTTATAATCTGCGGGGATTAATGGCGGCGCGTATGACAAAGAGCTTTGCGGTTGCTCTCCTGCGGCGGTTCGGCGCTCCATTCTGGCGGTTGGCGGGTTGATCGGCGCGGTTGCCACTCCGGCGGTTGACATCGGTGCGCTTTGCTGTGTTTTAATTCGAGGCCGATCGAGGCAGGGTCGTTGCCAGGCAGGCCCATGGGGGAAGCGAGCGGACGCTAGGCGCGACCGCACCCCGGACACGACGCGTCGCCCCGCTGGAGCAGGATGCAGACGCATTTCCGATCCGCGCGGACGCAAACGGTCGCACAGCGTCCGTTTGCGTCGCCCCGTTGGAGATACCCTAATCACTCGGTTCCAGAGTGGGTCAGTATCCCTCTCCGTGTGGGTAGATATTTGTTTGTCGGTGACAAGTGCGAGAGAAGGAGAGCAAGAATCGACACATTTGATGGAATGTATCTACAACTAAAATATGTGTAGATGTATCTATATTAGCATTAAGTAATATAAATCGAAGGAAATACAAGAAATATTAATACTCCATCTATAAGTAGGTGTTTTGGATTTGTTTAAATCTAGATGTATCTAAACACTAAATAGCATCTAGATACACTTAAATTTAAATAAATCTCGGATGTATATTTATAGATAGAGGTAGTATTTACAATAGGTTTATCTATAAACATGCGCCATTAAAATATATTGTGTGGTGAAATTACTGGTATAGGTTTTTTTTTATTAGTTCTGGAGCTGGTCGTGGAGCCCACATGGCCTTGCCATGTCCTTTCAGTGGGCCCCGTATCGCTTTCGTGGAGTGTTCATCCACCACGCTGCCGGAAGAGATATGCATTCGCTTGCTTGCTTGCTTATCGAGTGTGCTGGAGATCATCATCGCAAAGGAAAGGAGTTTGCTCCAGATATGGTGCTGCCTAACAAGCAACATTCAATGATATCTCATCTCAATTTCTTTGCTTTTCTGATGAGAATCTTCCAGCTCCGTCACTTCCATTTGCACAAAAGTAGCAGGCCGGTGGGGAGAATGCACGTAGATCACGCGCTCACCTCTTTGCGCAACTGAAAGTGTGTGCCCCAGGCCCCAGCACGTGTTGGCCGCTTCGTTTCATTTGTAGTATCTGTAGCATTTCCCTTCCAGCCTCCTGCCAGCTGTAATCTCCTCTCTTCATCAACGTTGCTAAGTCGAAAATTTCCTGCAGATTTGCAGCACAGGGGCGCCAATGTGCTAGGTTTTTTAAATAAATTAAAATTAGTGCTTTGAAGTTTCAAAAATATATAATTGAGGCTGCATATTTTTTGCGAAGATTTGGTAGAAAATACGTTGTATTTTGAGTTAGAGAGAAAACGAAATTAAGGTGGTACATAAAGATTATAAAATTGTACTTTTTCAAAAGTTTGTCTTTTTTGTGCCCAAAATGCAACACTATTTTTAGAAAATTGCAGCGTCCACGGAGGATGAGTATGCATACTTATATTATTTTTTCCAATGATTTTTTTTGGATTCCTACAACCAATTTGAAATTTTCAAAAAACAAGTGCATGGTGCTCGGGTGCTCGAATTAACAAGGAGCAATCCCGTAAAGTTGTGCCTCCATCCCACTAAACATATTTTAACTTGATCTAAATTTAGATAGACCGAGGGACTTGTTCCTAGGGGTGAAAACTGGTAGTGGATAATCCATATTATCCGACATCCGTATTCGAGAAATTAAAACAAGAAGTGGTAACATCCAAACCCGAACGTTCGTGGAAATGGATATGGTAAACATCCGGATCCATTTTACAAAAACAAATACAAAAATGGTATTGAATTTTGAAGCAAATGTGGATATGAAAATGGATATATCCCTATCCGAATAAGATTATGTTAGTCAATTTTAGTAATATGACCCTAATATGTCAATTATTTAACCTAGAGAAACTAATAAATCGATCAAATGTTCTATTATGTGATTGAACTTGAAAATACTATGCATTATATCAGTATATTTATCTATCTACCATTATATAGTTGGTTCATTCTAAGACATGAATCTATTATTTGCTTATATTCGTATTCGCTCTGAATTGAGAAAGTATCACATTCGTATTCGTATTCAAGTAAAATTCGCTCCAAATTCATATTCGGTAACATTTGTATTCGCATCTGTATTTGTTTTAAAAATATAAAAACGGATATGGAAAATGTATTATCCGATCCCGCATCCGATCCGTTTTCACCCCTGCTAATTCCCAACCTAACAAGTCGTCATTTGTGGGTGCCCGCATCCTCACGTGCTGGTCGACATGGTCGGCCGTGGCACAGTCCAGTGCGTACGAACACAAAGGTACCAGGGACTAATGGACACAAATACACAATGGCTCTGACATAAGTAACGATTAATTAAGTATTACTACGTGCGTGCATGTCTGCCTGCCTGCTTTGAAACCTACTATACGTTGGTGCCTCTAGTACTAGGCAAGTCGAGGCCGTGCAGAGACGGCGATTTATCACTCTGTCCGTTCAAAATTTTGCGTCTCCTTGCCGACCGATTGTTGGCATAAATAGCACGCGACGGTGTGTTAATGCATTGGTGTGGCTGTGCTACGTTCCTTATAAATTCCGGTTACTGATGCTATGCGAAGCACGATTTCTATTGGCGCCCATCTTTCTACTTTGGGATCTCTCCTTTAGATTTTCTTTTCGGAAAGGGAAAAAACTGGACCCTATGCAAAAAAAAAATATAGAGAGAACAGCAACAATACCATTAGTCAAAACCGAACTTGCGAAAATAACATTGGAAAAAACCACACTTTCCAAATTACCCATTTAAATTTTTGATGCCACACTACCACTATCGTGAGTTGTCAAAGATTCCACGTTAGTTAAACTTTGTGGTGCTTGTTAGATTATTAGAGACGACCAGACAAGACCAATCACGTCGCTTGTACCCCCCCACCCCCACCCCCACCCCCCACCGGATGCTCAATTGTTCAAAGATGGCATAGCATCTGGCCTGTCAGGCTGGAGAAACATGAGGAGGCCCTCATGGTGGACATAGAAGTAGCCAGCCCATAAGTAGTAGGCCATTATAATCGTGTGTGGACTAGAACCAAGTTTTCATCAATAACCAAAGTTGAGTATGTTAGCAATAATTTGCCTGAAGTATTCAATAATTGGATTAGAGAGAAGAAACGACTTGCAATCGTGGAGCTTGCGGACAAATATAGGGAGATGGTGAAGCAAATGGGAGGAAAAAGGAGGAAGGTTGCAGATGGGCTGCAAGCCTGCAAGTTACCATACTACCTAGTGTGGTAAAGGAGTTGAATTAGAAAATCAAGGGATTGCGCTATGGTGAAGTCAAGGCAACACGAACAATAGACGAGATATCAAGAAATGGATGGAGGTATGATGTCTACGGGAGCTTCTATTCTTGTAGACAGTGTTGGGCCTCCAAGAGCAGAGGTTTGTAGAACAGCAGCAACTTTCCCTTAAGTGGATCACCCAAGGTTTATCGAACTCAGGGAGGAAGAGGTCAAAGATATCCCTCTCATGCAACCCCGCAACCACAAAGCAAGAAGTCTCTTGTGTCCCCAACACACCTAATAGGTGCACTAGTTCGGCGAAGAGATAGTGAAATACAGGTGGTATGAATATATATGAGCAAGTAGTAACGGCACCAGAAAATAGCTTGTCTGGCGTGTAGTTGATGGTGGTAATATGGTAGCAGTAGTAACGCAGAGAAACAAGTAAACAAGCAGCGATAGCGTATTTAGGAACAAGGCCTAGGGATTAGACTTTCACTAGTGGACACTCTCAACTTTGATCACATAACAGAATAGATAAATGCATACTCTACACTCTTGTTGGATGATGAACACATTGCGTAGGATTACACGAACCCTCAATGCCGGAGTTAACAAGCTCCACAATTCAATGTTCATATTTAAATAACCTTAGAGTGCATGAAAGATCAACACGACTAAACCAAGTACTAACACAAGCATGCACACTCGTCACCTTCACACTATGTAGGAGGAATAGATCACGTCAATACTATCATAGCAATAGTTAACTTCGCAATCTACAAGAGATCATGATCATAGCATACGCCAAGTACTAACACGGATGCACACACTGTCACCATTACACCGTGCAGGAGGAATAAACTACTTTAATAACATCACTAGAGTAGCACACAGATAAATTGTGATACAAAACACATTGCAATCATAAAGAGATATAAATAAGCACTTCACTACGCCATTCATAACAGTGAATAAGTATTCTCGTGAAATATAGCCTAAGAGACCCACACGGTGCACACACTGTCACCTTTACACACGTGGGACAAGGAGTCTCCAGAGATCACATAAGTAAAATTCACTTGACTAGCATAACGACATCTAGATTAGAAGCATCATCATATGAATCTCAATCATGTAAGGCAGCTCATTAGATTATTGTATTGAAGTACATAGGAGAGAGATGAACCACATAGCTACCGGTACGGCCCCGAGCCTCGATGGAGAACTACTCCCTCCTCATGGGAGATAGCAGCGTTGATGGAGATGGCGGTGGTGTCGATGGAGGAGCCTTCCGGGGGCACTTCCCCGCTCCGGCGGCGTGCCGGAACAGAGACTCCTGTCCCCCAGATCTTGGCTTCGCGATGGCGGTGGCTCTGGAAGGTTTCTCGTACCGTGGCTTTTTCGTATCGAGGTTTTAGGTCTGGGACCTTCTTATAGGCGAAGAGGCGGCGTCAGAGGGTCGAAGAGGCGGCGACACCATAGGGTGGCGCGGGCCACACCCAGGCCGCGCCGGCCTATGGTCTGGTGGGCCTGTGGCCCCCTCCCGGTCCTTCCCGGTGTTCCGGAAGCTTCATGGAAAAATAGGATGCTCGGGTCTTGATTTCGTCCGATTCCGAGAATATTTCCTTACTAGGATTTCGGAACCAAAAACAGCAGAAAACAGAACCGGCCCTTCGGCATCTCGTCAATAGGTTAGTTCCGGAAAACGCATAAATATGACATAAAGTATGCATAAAACATGTAGATATCATCAATAATGTGGCATGGAACATAAGAAATTATCGATACGTCGGAGACGTATCAGCATCCCCAAGCTTAGTTTCGCTTGTCCCGAGCAGTAAACGATAAACAAAGATAATTTCTGGAGTGACATGCCATCATAAACTTGATCATACTATTGTAAGCATATGTAATGAATGCAGCGATCAAAACAATGGTAATGACATGAGTAAACAAATGAATCATAAAGCAAAGACTTTTCATGAATAGCACTTCAAGACAGTGCATCAATAAGTCTTGCATAAGAGTTAACTCATAAAGCAATAAATTCAAAGTAAAGACATTGAAGCAACACAATGGAAGATTAAGTTTCAGCGGTTGCTTTCAACTTGTAACATGTATATCTCATGGATAATTGTCAATGCAAAGCAATATAACAAGTATAATACGCAAGTATGTAAGAATCAATGCACAGTTCACACAAGTGTTTGCTTCTTGAGATGGAGAGAAATAGGTGAACTGACTCAACATAAAAGTAAAAAGAATGGTCCTTCAAAGAGGAAAGCATCGATTGCTATATTTGTGCTAGAGCTTTTATTTTGAAAACATATAGAGAGCATAAAAGTAAAGTTTTGAGAGGTGTTTGTTGTTGTCAACGAATGGTAATGGGTACTCTAACTACCTTATCAACCAGACTTTCAAGAGCGGCTCCCATGAAGGACGTTATCTCTACCAGACAAGGTAGATCATCCCTCTTCTCTTTTGTTTACACATGTACTTTAGTTTCATTATTTATGGATGACACTCCTCCCAACCTTTTGCTTACACAAGCCATGGCTAACCGAATCCTCGGGTGCCTTCCAACATTCACATACCATGGAGGAGTGTCTATTTGCAAAATTAATTTGCTTACTGATGAATCAGAGCAAAACATGTGAAGAGAATTATTAATGCAAGTTAATTAATCGCGGCTGGGAACCCCATTGCCAGCTCTTTTTGCAAAATTATTGGATAAGCGGATGAAGCCACTAGTCCATTGTGAAAGTCTGTCAGAAGTAAATGACAAGATCGAAAGATAAAACACCACATACTTCCTCATGAGCTATAAAACATTGACACAAATAAGAGGTGATAATTTTTGAATTATTTAAAGGTAGCACTCAAGCAATTTACTTTGGAATGGCGGATGTTGTGGGTATACTTCATAGGTGTACCATCGACAGTGCCTAGATCCGGCAAGCCCGGGTGGCCCACAGACGGTGATGAGGCATGTGGCCCATCGGGCGGCCCAGTTGCTGTTGATCATGAAGGGAGAAGTCCAGCCCAGGATCAGCAGGCCGGATCCGTACCGACATAGGAGTAACCCGGATCCATGGAGGCCCATGAGGAACCCGGATCCAGTACGACAAATATGGAAGGCGGATCCGTGACGTGCACGGCAAGATATTGTACCGTAGTTAGGCTGTCTGTAATCCGGCTAGGACTCTCCATGTAAACCCTAGATCCGTGCGCCTTTATAAGCCGGATCCCGGGAGCCCTAGAGGCACAACCACAACTCATTGTAACAACGCGAAAGCGCCCGGATAATTCCGGACAAGCGACAGTAGGCCCCGTCATCGTGCGGGTGTTCCGAAGCTGGGTAACTCGCGTACCACCGTCCCGTGTGCACTCCGCCCTATGGCCCCTACTTCTTCTCCCCCTCGTGAGGATCCCTCCTCCGAGGTACCGTCGATTAGGCAACGACAGCGGAGAAATACCATGTAGTAGGTAGGTATGGTGGACACAAATGGCATAGTGGTTGGCTCAAGGATTTTGGATGCATGAGAAGTATTCCCTCTCGATACAAGGTTTAGGCTAGCAAGGTTATTTGAAACAAACACAAGGATGAACCGGTGCAGCAAAACTCACATAAAAGACATATTGTAAACATTATAAGACTCTACACCGTCTTCCTTGTTGTTCAAAACTCAATACTAGAAATTATCTAGACTTTAGAGAGACCAAATATGGAAACCAAATTTACAAGCTCTAAGTGTTTCTTCATTAATGGGTGCAAAGTATATGATGCAAGAGCTTAAACATGAGCACAACAATTGCCAAGTATCAAATTATTCAAGACATTCTACCAATTACTACATGTAGCATTTTCCGTTTCCAACCATATAAAAATGAACGAAGCAGTTTTAACCTTCGCCATGAACACTAAAAGATAAAGCGAAGAACACATGTGTTCATATGAACCAGCGGAGCGTGTCTCTCTCCCACACAAGCATGTATTTATTCAGAGAATGAAAATAACAAAACAAAAACAAAAATAAAAGCACAAAGACGCTCCAAGTAAAGTACATAAGATGTGACCGAATAAAAATATAGTTTCAAGAGAAGGAACCTGATAATTTGTCGATGAAGAAGGGGATGCCTTGGGCATCCCCAAGCTTAGACGCTTGAGTCTTCTTAGAATATGCAGGGGTGAACCACCGGGGCATCCCCAAGCTTAGAACTTTCACTCTTCTTGATCATAGTATATCATCCTCCTCTCTTGATCCTTGAAAACTTCCTCCACACCAAACTCGAAACAACTCATTAGAGGGTTAGTGCACAATAAAAATTAACATGTTCAGAGGTGACACAATCATTCTTAACACTTCTGGATATTGCATAAAGCTACTGGACATTAATGGATCAAAGAAATTCATCCAACATAGCAAAAGAGGCAATGCGAAATAAAAGGCAGAATCTGTCAAAACAGAACAGTCCGTAAAGATGGATTTTATTAGGGCACCAGACTTGCTCAAATGAAAATGCCCAAATTTAATGAAAGTTGCGTACATATATGAGGATCACTCACGTAAATTGGCTTAATTTTCTGAGTTACCTACAGAGAATTAGACCCAGATTCGTGACAGCAAGAAATCTGTTTCTGTGCAGTAATCCAAATCTAGTATTCACTTTACTATCAAAGACTTTACTTGGCACAAAAAAACACAAAACTAAGATAAAGAGAGGTTGCTACAGTAGTAAACAACTTCCAAGACACAAATATAAAACAAAGTACTGTAGCAAAATAACACATGGGTTATCTCCCAAGAAGTTCTTTCTTTATAGCCGTTAAGATGGGCTCAGCAGTTTTAATGATGCGCTCGCAAGAAATAATGTTTGAAGCAAAAGAGAGCATCGAAAAGCAAATTCAAAACACATTTAAGTCTAACATGCTTCCTATGCATAGGAACCTTGTAAATAAACAAGTTCATGAAGAGCAAAGTGACAATCATTGGAAGATAAAACAAGTGTAGCTTCAAAAATTTCAGCACATAGAGAGGCATTTTAGTAACATGAAAATTTCTACAACCATATTTTCCTCTCTCATAATAACTTTCAGTAGCAACATGAGCAAACTCAACAATATAACTATCACATAAAGCATTCTTATCATGAGTCTCATGCATAAAATTATTACTCTCCACATAGGCATAATCAATTTTATTAGTTGTAGTGGGAGCAAATTCAACAAAGTAGCTATCATTATTATTCTCATCATCAAATATAGGAGGCATATTGTAATCATAATCAAATTTATCCTCCATAACAAAGCGTACTAAAAGACCAATATCATTATAATCATCATAAATAGGAGGTAAAGTATCATCAAAGTAAATTTTCTCCTCAATGCTTGGGGGACTAAGAAGATCATGAAAACCAACTTTCCCAAGCTTAGAACTTTCTATATCATTATCAACAATGGTGTTCAAAGCGTTCATACTAATATTACTACCAAGCATGCAAATAAGATTCCATAGGTTTTTTAATTTTCGCATCAAACCATCCATGTCTTAAATCAGGAAATAGAATAAGAAGCTCATTGTTGTTCATTATGCCAAACTAGTGTAAACAAGAAACAAAAAGATGCAATTGCAGGATCTAAAGGAAATAGCTTTGAGTACTTACAACGGCGAAAATAGCTTAGTAGCCGAGATCCAGAGTGTGAGTACCTTTTACCTTTCCTCCCCGGCAACGGCGCCAGAAAATAGCTTGATGTCTACGGGAGCTTCTATTCTTGTAGACAATGTTGGGCCTCCAAGAGCAGCAGGTTTGTAGAACAAGCAGCAACTTTCCCTTAAGTGGATCACCCAAGGTTTATCGAACTCGAGGAGGAAGAGGTCAAAGATATCCCTCTCATGCAACCCTGCAACCACAAAGCAAGAAGTCTCTTGTGTCCCCAACACACCTAATAGGTGCACTAGTTCGGCGAAGAGATAGTGAAATACAGGTGGTATGAATATATATGAGCAAGTAGTAACGGCACCGTAAAATAGCTTGCCGGGCGTGTAGTTGATGGTGGTAATATGGTAGCAAGTAGTAACGCAAGAAAACAAGAAACAAGCAGCGATAGCGTATTTAGGAACAAGGCCTAGGGATTAGACTTTCACTAGTGGACACTCTCAACTTTGATCACATAACAGAATAGATAAATGCATACTCTACACTCTTGTTGGATGATGAACACATTGCGTAGGATTACACGAACCCTCAATGCCGGAGTTAACAAGCTCCACAATTCAATGTTCATATTTAAATAACCTTAGAGTGCATGAAAGATCAACACGACTAAACCAAGTACTAACACAAAATGCACACTGTCACCTTCACACTATGTAGGAGGAATAGATCACGTCAATACTATCATAGCAATAGTTAACTTCGCAATCTACAAGAGATCATGATCATAGCATACGCCAAGTACTAACATGGATGCACACACTGTCACCATTACACCGTGCAGGAGGAATAAACTACTTTAATAACATCACTAGAGTAGCACACAGATAAATTGTGATACAAAACACATTGCAATCATAAAGAGATATAAATAAGCACTTCACTACGCCATTCATAATAGTGAATAAGTATTCTGTGAAATATAGCCTAAGAGACCCACACGGTGCACACACTGTCACCTTTACACACGTGGGACAAGGAGTCTCCGGAGATCACATAAGTAAAATTCACTTGACTAGCATAACGACATCTAGATTACAAGCATCATCATATGAATTTCAATCATGTAAGGCAGCTCATGAGATTATTCTATTGAAGTACATAGGAGAGAGATGAACCACATAGCTACCAGTACGGCCCCGAGCCTCGATGGAGAACTACTCCCTCCTCATGGGAGACATCAGCGTTGATGGAGATGGCGGTGGTGTCGATGGAGGAGCCTTCCGGGGGCACTTCCCCGCTCCGGCGGCGTGCCGGAACAGAGACTCCTGTCCCCGCGATCTTGGCTTCGCGATGGCGGCGGCTCCGGGAAGGTTTCTCGTACCGTGGCTTTTTCGTATCGAGGTTTTAGGTCCGGGACCTTCTTATAGGCGAAGAGGCGGCGTCGGAGGGTCGAAGAGGCGGCGACACCATAGGGTGGCGCGGGCCACACCCGTGCCGCGCCGGCCTATGGTCCGCGGGCCCGTGGCCCACCTCCGGTCCTTCCCGGGTGTTCTGGAAGCTTCGTGGAAAAATAGGATGCCGGGTCTTGATTTCGTCCGATTCCGAGAATATTTCCTTACTAGGATTTCCGGAACCAAAAACAGCAGTAAAACAGAACCGGCCCTTCGGCATCTCGTCAATAGGTTAGTTCCGGAAAACGCATAAATATGACATAAAGTATGCATAAAACATGTAGATATCATCAATAATGTGGCATGGAACATAAGAAATTATCGATACGTCGGAGACGTATCAAGGTACATGGTTGACTTGGAAAGAACGGAATGCTCTTGTAGACACTGGCAGATAGGTGGTAAGCCTTGCACACATGTTCTACATTTCACATTCTCCAGAGGAGAAAAGTTAGATCAATATGTTGAGGATTGCTTCTCGGTACCCAAGATCAAAGCTACATATGAGCCAATTCTCATGTCAATTAGGGGGCAATCCCAATGTCCTAAGGCACAACCATACTTTGAAATGATTCCTCCCAACTTGTCAAGGAGTGCTAGACGTCCAATAACTACAAGATACAAGAATAGCAACGAAGGGTGGAACTGGTAGCAAGCATGCATGCAGAAGATGTGGAGCAACGAGACATCTTTTGAAGACATGTAAAAAAAGCATGGAATAGACAATGATGGATGTTAGAGATGCAACTCTTGTTCCAAAATGGTAGTTTCTTTTCCATGCATAGATTATTATTTTGCACATCTCTTGCATGTTAATATTATATTTTCATGTAGGCAAAATTCAGACAAAACTACATCAGCCGCTACTACCCATCCATGCACGCCAACTAAGCAAGTTTCTCAACCTTCTATTTCAACCTCAAGCCCAATGACAAGGTCAATGGCAACAACCATGTCAAATGCTTCTTCACGCCCTAGTGCATCTACAAGGAGCATGATGTACTACAAATACCCCCTCAAACAAGTTTAGTCTTGTGAGATCTACTTTTGATGTGTTGTTATATGATGAACTACCAGTGTCATCATTTAGGAGATCATTAGGACATGAAATTATCATGCTCTATGCTCATCTATTGTGTGATGTTATGTCCTTATTGTTGCTCTTATAATTCCTCTAAAAACTATTGAAAATACTGCTAAAATGCTATCAAATTGTTGTTGTCGTGTTTCTGGAACATGAAAATGTTACCAAATGATGTGAATTTGCGGCTTAATATGTTTCTAGAATGGATGCTGTCAAAATGCTTCTGATTTGCTAAAGTGTAGCTGAAATTTGAGATGAGTACAAATGAGGGCCTTGTGGTGTGTGAAAAGGTAAGGGGCATGTAAGTCTTTTTGTGTCTCAATGCATAATGGAATTTTGGCATAAAAACCGGAAATATAGTGGTATTTTGACAAGTTTGATTTTTTCAGTGCTTTTTTGGCAAGTTCGGGTTTGGCTAGTGGTATTGTTGATATTCTCTCCAAAAAAAAATGGGCATAAAGCTTATTCAGGTAGTTTTGGGTACTCGCTTCCGATGCCATCGATCCCATCGGAGCAGATGGTTGCTTCCGTAGGTATACCTCAACATCAGCATTGGATAAGCTATGTGTTGTGATGTCGTGTGAGTATAACATCCATGATGTGGTCGTTGTGGCAACGAGTTTGATATCGGTGGATGATCCGACGAGGGGTGGGATGACCTCTGTGGTGCATCGAGAGTCTTCGACATGGGGGAGCGAATGTCATGGTGTGACCCAATGCCAGAGGTCTCACACTCGATGAGCACTTGCAGGGGTATTCTCCATCACCATGGATGGGTGTGCAACGTAGGAGCATCACAAACATCCAAGGAGGGTCCAACCGCAGTAGGCAGGGACGAATTAAGCTACTAGGACTAACATCTTAAGGCCCTCACCGGATCAACTAGGAAAAAATACCTCACCGCCTAATGTCGGTTTTCATCTTTGCAAGACCGGGCCATAGTCATGTATTGTCCCCAAGACGCCAGGAGAATCCCAAAGTGAGTTGGTAGACGTCTAGGGCACGTTTGGTAGCCTGAAGCTCAGTGAGATCAGGCTCCAGGGTTGGTTTGCCCGTTGCAAATAGGGCAACGGGCCAACTTTAGCCAGTTGTATGGTAGGCTGGGCTGCATCAGTTGCTACTCAAGTGTTTAGTTGCCTGCAAAAAACTGGCATCTGTGTTCAGTCACACGGCATGTGTTTGGTTGCCATTTTGGGCACACACATGTGGTACCTCCTCACCATATTCAAATTTGGTGATCTTACCATCACACAACGCATGCATAAGGATCACATCAAGCAATGAAGCATAATAAACATCATATTAACAACTGACATACTACTAACTTTCTTAATTCTAGCGTCAGACTACTAACGCACTTAGTTCATTCTAATCAGTATCATACTTACACAAGGGGCACACACCACTGGCACAAAAGGATTGTTCAACAGCCTCGTGGGGCCAACAATACAACCAGAACATCACAAAAGCAACTACACAAGAAGGCATATAGCATGGACGACTCCCTCTAATGAAGACCTTCATAGCGAGGATCTTCCCAACGACCCTAGTGGTGATTTTTGTATCCCCGGATGCTTGGGACAGAGGTATCATACATGTACATCCGGACGTCGAAGCCGTCATCCGTGGGGTGAATATGACCATGTCGTCGACGGCTATCTCGGGTTTCCCAACAAACTCACTCGAGCATTTGATGAAGGCATCCCTATCACCCCTCCACTGTAGCTAGACATTGTTCTCGTAAACCTTCCCCAGTTATAGGGACATCTTCACCGGTTGCTCGTCCTTCTTCAACTTGTACTTCTTGATCAGCATTTGCTGCATGGAGGGTAGCACGGTCAGCGCGAGGAGGTCACTTGCGGAGAGTGATACGTCTCAAACGTATCTATAATTTCTTATGTTCCATGCTACTTTTATGATGATACTCACATGTTTTATACACATTATATGTCATTATTATGCATTTTCCGGCACTAACCTATTGACGAGATGCCGAAGAGCCGCTTGCTGTTTTCTCGCTGTTTTTGGTTTCGAAATCCTAGTAAGAAAATATTCTCGGAATTGGACGAAATCAACGCCTGTGGTCCTATTTTTGCACGAAGCTTCCGTAAGACCGAGAGAGAAACGAGTGGGGCCACGAGGTGGCCACACAACAGGGCGGCGCGGCCCAAGCCCTGGCCGCGCCGGCCTATTGTGTGGGCCCCTCGTGACGCCCCTTGACCTACCCTTCCGCCTACTTAAGGTCTTCGTCGCGAAACCCCCAGTACCGAGAGCCACGATACGGAAAACCTTCCAGAGACGCCGCCGCCGCTAATCCCATCTCGGGGGATTCAGGAGATCGCCTCCGGCACCTCGCCGGAGAGGGGAATCATCTCCCGAGGTCTCTTCATCGCCATGATCGCCTCCGGATCGATGTGTGAGTAGTTCACCCCCGGACTATGGGTCCATAGCAGTAGCTAGATGGTTGTCTTCTCCTCATTGTGCTATCATGTTAGATCTTGTGAGCTGCCTATCATGATCAAGATCATCTATTTGTAATCCTACATGTTGTGTTTGTTGGGATCCGATGAATATTGAATACTATGTCAAGTTGATTATCAATCTATCATACATGTTATTTATGTTCTTGCATGCTCTCCGTTGCTAGTAGAGGCTCTGGCCAAGTTGATACTTGTGACTCCAAGAGGGGGTATTTATGCTCGATAGTGGGTTCATGCCTCCATTAAATTTGGGACAGATGATGAAAAGTTCTAAGGTTGTGGATGTGTCGTTGCCACTAGGGATAAAACATCGATGCTTTGTCTAAGGATATTTGTGTTGATTACATTACGCACCATACTTAATGCAACTGTCCGTTGTTTACAACTTAATACCGGAAGGGGTTCGGATGATAACCTCGAAGGTGGACTTTTTAGGCATAGATGCATGCTGGATAGCGGTCTATGTACTTTGTCGTAATGCCCTGATTGAATCTCATAGTACTCATCATGATATATGTATGTGCATTGTTATGCCTTCTTTATTTGTCAATTGCCCAACTGTACTTTGTTCACCCAACATCTTCTTATCTTATGGGAGAGACACCACTAGTGAACTGTGGACCCCGGTCCTATTCTTTACATCTGAAATAAATCTACTGCAATTGTTCTTTACTGTTCTTCGCAAACAATCATCATCTTCCACACAATACGTGTAATCCTTTGTTTACAGCAAGCCGGTGAGATTGACAACCTCACTGTTACGTTGGGGCAAAGTACTTTGATTGTGTTGTGCAGGTTCCACGTTGGCGCCGGAATCCCTGGTGTTGCGCCGCACTACACTCCGCCACTATCAACCTTCAACGTGCTTCTTGGCTCCTACTGGTTCGATAAACCTTGGTTTCTTTCTGAGGGAAAACTTGCTACTGTACGCATCACACCTTCCTCTTGGGGTTCCCAACGGACGTGTCGACTGCACGCATCAAGCTCTTTTTCTGGCGCCGTTGCCGGGGAACTGAAGAAAAGTTACACCACAAAGATTTCTAACTCCCACGTCAACTACACGCCAGCAACTCTTTTTCTGGCGCCGTTGCCGGGGAGATCAAGACACGCTGCAAGAGGAGTCTTCCACATCCAATCTTTTTACTTTGTTTTTGTCTTGCTTTACTTTATTTACTGCTTTGTTTGCTTCTTATATCAAAAACACAAAAAAAATAGTTGCTAGTTTTACTTTATTTACTGCCTTGTTCTCTATATCAAAAACACAAAAAAAATTAGTTACTTGCATTTTTACTTCTGTTATCATGTCTAGCTCTGTACCTGTTACTTCTTCACCTGAGAAATTAGTCTTCACTTTTAAACAAGGGGATGAGGAGAGTTTTAAAGATGCTTGGTCTAGAATTTTTGATTCTTATCGTAAAGCTGAACCTCAAATGACTCTAAGTTTGCTCCTTAGTAACTTTTATTTTGGGCTTATGATTCGCTATAGATATGCCTTGGATGTTGTAGTGGGAGGAGATTTCCTTCATTGCGACGGTGATCAAGCTTTTAATGCCATAAAAAAATTGGTTGCATCACATAGTTCAGCTAATAACTTTGATTCAGCTCTTATTAGCATCTATAATAGATTAAACACTCTTGAGACAAGTGCATCTTGCATGGAAAAAAATTATAGTTATGTTCGTAACCGTCTTGATCAAGTTTTGGTGAACTCTGAACCTTCGATATGGGACCCTACTATTAAAGTTGTTATAGGTGGTGAAACTTTTCATGCCAATTGTGATATTATGTCTGAATTTTGCCTTATGCCTAAGAGTATTTATGAATCTTTGACACTCTGGGGACTCATTGAAGGGGGAGAAGGAATAACTCTTATTGATAACTCTGTTATAATTCCTAAGGGAATAGCCGAGGGTGTGCATACAACCATTCTTGGAAGAACAATATCCACTGATTATCTTGTTATTGAATGTGCAGGAACAGGGCAAATCACACTCGGAAGATCCCTGCTGAAACTATTGGGAGCAGTCATAGATGTTGGAGAAGGCACCCTAAAATTCACCTCTACACCGGGAGGTAGACATGTATTCCCTAAACCAAAGAGTAAGAAAAAGAATAAGAAGGGTAGGCGTAAAGCCCGAGGTAATGTTGATGCTTCATCTCTTGATAATACTTGATTCACACTTTCTGCGCCTAGCTGAAAGGGGTTAAAGAAAAACGCTTATGGGAGACAACCCATTATTTTACTTCTGCACTTTATTTTATATTTGAGTCTTGGAAGTTGTTATTACTGTAGCAACCTCTCCTTATCTTTATTTTATTGCATTGTTGTGCCAAGTAAAGTCTTTGATAGTAAAGCCAATACCAGATTTGGATTACTGCGCAGGAACAGATTTCTTGCTGTCACGGATTTGAGCAGTAGTCTCTGTAGAAAATTTAAAAAAATCTTCCAATTTACGTGCGTGATCCTCAGATATGTACGCAACTTTCATTCAATTTGGGCATTTTCATCTGAGCAAGTCTGGTGCCTCTTTAAAATTCGTCTTTACGAACTGTTACGTTTTAACAGATTCTGCCTTTTATTTCGCATTGCATGTTTTGCTATGTTTGATGGATTTCTTTGTTCCATTAACTTTCGGTAGCTTTGTGCAATGTCCGGAAGTGTTAAGAATGATTATGTCACCTCTGAATATATGAATTATGCACTGACCCTCTAATGAGTTTGTTTTGAGTTTGGTGTGGAAGAAGTTTTCAAGGGTCAAGAGAGGAGGATGATACAATATGATCAAGAAGAGTGAAAAGTAAAAGCTTGGGGATGCCCCCGTGATTCATCCCTGCATATTTTCAGAAGACTCAAGCGTCTAAGCTTGGGTATGCCCAAGGCATCCCTTCTTCATCGACAACTTATCAGGTTCCTCTAGTGAAACTATATTTTTATTCCGTCACATCTTATGTGCTTTACTTGGAGCGTCTGTTTGTTTTTGTTTTTGTTTTTGTTTGAATAAATCGGATCCTACCATTCTTTGTTTGGGAGAGAGACACGCTCCGCTGTTTCGTATGAACACATATGTTCTTAGCTTTATCTTTAATGTTCATTGCGAAAGTTGGACTATTTCATTCATTGTTATATGGTTGGAAACGGAAAATGCCGCATGTGGTAAATGGTCTAATGTCTTGAATAATTTGATACTTGGCAATTGTTGTGCTCATATAGATCATGTTTAAGCTCTTGCATCATGTACCTTGTACCCATTAATGAAGAACTACATAGAGCTTGTT
Organism: Lolium rigidum; assembly: GCF_022539505.1. Taxonomy (NCBI): domain Eukaryota; kingdom Viridiplantae; phylum Streptophyta; class Magnoliopsida; order Poales; family Poaceae; genus Lolium; species Lolium rigidum. Next base: position 24,718 of record NW_025900880.1, on the reverse strand, counting down.
AAAATTTGGTTTGCATGATTGATCTCTAGAGTCTAGATATTTTCTAGTTGAGGTGTTTGAACAACAAGGAGACAATGTAAAGTCTTATAATAGTTACAATATGTTCATATGTGAGCTTTGCTGCACCTTTTATACTTGAGTTTGCTTCAAACAACCTTGCTAGCCTAGCCTTGTATTGAGAGGAATTCTTCTCGTGCATCCAAATCCTTGAGCCAATAACCATGCCATTTGTGTCCACCATACCTACCTACTACATGGTATTTCTCCGCCATTCCAAAGTAAATTACTTGAGTGCTACCTTTAAAATTTCTATTCTTTGCCTTTGCAATATATAGCTCATGGGAAAATAGCCTTAAAAACTATTGTGGTGAAGAATATGTACTTATGTGTCTTATTTCTTAATAAGTTGCTTGTTGAGCGGTAACAATGTTTTTGGGGACGCCATCAACTTTTACCTTTGTTGAATATCATGTGAGTTGTGATGCATGTTCGTCTTTTCTGAAGTAAGGGCGATTTTCATGATCATATGGTTTGAGTATGCATACTGTTAGAGAAGAACATTGGGCCGCTAACTAAAGCCATGATTCATGGTGGAAGTTTCAGTGTGGACAATCAATCCTCGATCTCTTATGAGAATATTAATTGTTGTTGAATGCTTATGCATTAAAGAGGAGTCCATTATCTCGTTGTCTATGTTGTCCCGGTATGGATGTCTAAGTTGAGAATAATCAAAAGCGAGAAATCCAATGCGAGCTTTCTCCTTAGACCTTTGTACAGGCGGCATAGAGGTACCCCTTTGTGACACTTGGTTGAAACATATGCTATGCAATGATAATCCATGTTAATCCAAGCTAATTAGGACAAGGTGCGAGCACTATTGGTATACTATGCATGAGGCTTGCAACTTATAGGATATCTTATACATAACACATATGCTTTATTACTACCGTTGACAAAATTGTTTCTTGTTTTCAAAATGAAAAGCTCTAGCACAAATATAGTAATCAATGCTTCCCTCTGCGAAGGGCCTATCTTCTACTTTATTGTTGAGTCAGTTTACCTATTCTTTCTATCTTAGAAGCAAACACTTGTGCCAACTGTGTGCATTGATTCTTACATGTTTACTTATTGCACTTGTTATACTACTTTGTGTTGACAATTATCCATGAGATATATATGTTGAAGTTGAAAGCAACTGCTGAAACTTATATCTTCCTTCGTGTTGCTTCAATGCCTTTACTTTGAATTTATTGCTTTATGAGTAACTCTTATGCAAGTCTTATTGATGCTTGTCTTGAAAGTATTATTCATGAAAAGTCTTTATTATATGATTCATTTGTTTACTCATTATCTTCATCATTGCTTCGAATCGCTGCATTCATCTCATATGCTTTACAATAGTATGATCAAGATTATGATAGCATGTCACTTCAGAAATTATCTTTGTTATCGTTTACCTACTCGAGGGCGAGTAGGAACTAAGCTTGGGGATGCTTGATACGTCCCAAACGTATCTATAATTTCTTATGTTCCATGCTACTTTTATGATGATACTCACATGTTTTATACACATTATATGTCATTATTATGCATTTTCCGGCACTAACCTATTGACGAGATGCCGAAGAGCCGATTGCTCGTTTTCTCGCTGTTTTTGGTTTCAGAAATCCTAGTAAGGAAATATTCTCGGAATTGGACGAAATCAACGCCCAGGGTCCTATTTTTGCACGAAGCTTCCAGAAGACCGGAGAGGAAACAAAGTGGGGCCACGAGGTGGCCACACAACAGGGCGGCGCGGCCCAAGCCCTGGCCACGCCGGCCTGTTGTGTGGGCCCCTCGTGACGCCCCTTGACCTGCCCTTCCGCCTACTTAAGGTCTTCGTCGCGAAACCCCCAGTACCGAGAGCCACGATACGGAAATCCTTCCAGAGACGCCGCCACCGCCAATCCCATCTCGGGGGATTCAGGAGATCGCCTCCGGCACCCTGCCGGAGAGGGGAATCATCTCCCGGAGGTCTCTTCATCGCCATGATCGCCTCCGGATCGATGTGTGAGTAGTTCACCCCTAGACTATGGGTCCATAGCAGTAGCTAGATGGTTGTCTTCTCCTCATTGTGCTATCATGTTAGATCTTGTGAGCTGCCTATCATGATCAAGATCATCTATTTGTAATCCTACATGTTGTATTTGTTGGGATCCGATGAATATTGAATACTATGTCAAGTTGATTATCAATCTATCATATATGTTATTTATGTTCTTGCATGCTCTCCGTTGCTAGTAGAGGCTCTGGCCAAGTTGATACTTGTGACTCCAAGAGAGGGTATTTATGCTCGATAGTGGGTTCATGCCTCCATTAAATCTGGGACAGTGACAGAAAGTTCTAAGGTTGTGGATGTGCTGTTGCCACTAGGGATAAAACATCGATGCTTTGTCTAAGGATATTTGTGTTGATTACATTACGCACCATACTTAATGCAATTGTTCGTTGTTTACAACTTAATACTGGAGGGGGTTCGGATGATAACCTGAAGGTGGACTTTTTAGGCATAGATGCATGCTGGATAGCGGTCTATGTACTTTGTCGTAATGCTCTGATTGAATCTCATAGTACTCATCATGATATATGTATGTGCATTGTTATGCCTTCTTTATTTGTCAATTGCCCAACTGTAATTTGTTCACCCAACATCTGCTTATCTTATGGGAGAGACACCACTAGTGAACTGTGGACCCCGATCCTATTCTTTACATCTGAAATACAATCTACTGCAATTGTTCTTTACTGTTCTTCGCAAACAATCATCATCTTCCACACAATACGTTTAATCCTTTGTTTACAGCAAGCCGGTGAGATTGACAACCTCACTGTTACGTTGGGGCAAAGTACTTTGATTGTGTTGTGCGGGTTCCACGTTGGCGCCGGAATCCCTGGTGTTGCGCCGCACTACACTCCGCCACCATCAACCTTCAACGTGCTTCTTGGCTCCTACTGGTTCGATAAACGTTGGTTTCTTTCTGAGGGAAAATTTGCTACTGTACGCATCACACCTTCCTCTTGGGGTTCCCAACGGACGTGTCGACTGCACGCATCAGAGAGCTCCACGAAGAAGGTTGGAAGCTTTTGCCTAGGAGCATGGCCTAGGTGTGCATAACGGCCTCGATGAACCTTGGGCACGCAGATCTCGCGGTAAGCATCCATGAGTGCAGTATTGTTGTCCCGGAGCTGCACCCTAGGCCTAAGGTCTTCAAACCCCTCCATCGGCCAGTCTGGGTACTCTCTTAGGTACTCCCAGTTTTGCAAAGGCATTGCAAAGTATGTACAGGCCACCGAACGGTGATAGGCATGTCAATGGAAAGCATGCCATTGATAAACATGTCAATGAAATGCATGCCAATGACATGCTTTCCCTTGACATTCTTCCGTGCCACGGTCATGTTTTCGTAAAAGTACTCTTTTGTAACTTTATGTAACTTTATATATATATAATAAAAAATGCAGTGGGTTTTTAACCCACTGTTTTACCTCAAAAAAAGACCCTAACCCAATTGTGATGAACTAGTGTCGGATGTAAAAAGCCCTTACCTGAATCTATAACGGGGGAGTCGGAAACTTACAATCGGACGGAGAAAAGTGGCCACATCAGAGGTGGACGATGTGTCGCTGCTCCTATTGATGCTCGATAATGCCCCCACCCCATAGGGGAGGAGGCGGCGCTTGAACTTCTATGGGCGGTGCTACGGCCACCGTTGGAAAAGGAGCAACTTCCGGGGGTCCCGCTCATGGCGTAGCGTGCCATGGGAAAGGGACGAACCACAGGGGCACATCCATGTCCCAGCTCGAGCCTGCGGCACCCGCCACCATGGCCTCCGCTCTGGCCATCGCAAACCCTAGGTAGGGGGTTTTCCCAGTGCGTGCAACCATCCGTGACAACGGTCCAGGCTCCACAAAAATGGCCGATCCGGCCATTCCTCCCAGGTTAGGCCCAACACTAATTTAAGAACCGTGGGATGCAACAACATGGGGGAGCCCAGCGAACCAAACGACCCATTTTCTTCTCCCCGTGTCTAGGCCAAAGGGCCTCGAGGCTACCAAACGTGCCCCTAGAGTATGCCTTGTCATTGTTATTTGGGGCATCAACCGTCGACGTGACGGAAAGCTCCTCCAACCCCAGTGAATTAATAGTGAGCCTTTCGGTTTAGAGGGTTGTAAGGAGCTCGTTAGCCCGTCCCTACATGATAGCCCACGGGGCCAATGCTCGGTAAAGGAATGCTGATCACATATTGATAATTATGTTTGTTGATCAAATGCACTTCAGCATCTAAGAGCTATGGATGAGTTCTCCATCTCAGTTGGTTGAAAAGTGAATCATGAAAAGTCATATCTGTACTCTCTGTGTATCAAGAATTGAGTAAAGGTTGCAAAATCGTTTTCATTTCTTACTTCATTTGGAAAGCTTTTGATGGTTAATTCAGTAATATCCTTGTTTTCCTACCTTCTACAAGAGCACACTAAAAATACAAGGGCATCATAGATCAACTTGACAAGTATAGAAGACACTGTTCGAGAGAAATAAAACGAGTGCTGATCTTTAGAGCTCGTGCTACACATAGACCGTTTTTTGAACAATTCAAAAACAACATTCTGCAGTTCCAAAAAAATTAGCTGTAGAAAATAATGTACTTTACCAACTTGAAAAATTCCCAACTCGAAATACCCCGTATTTTGGGCTGCACAAAAATGCCAAAATCTGACATCTGAAGTAGTCAGAGGTGCAAAAATTAAATCCTCGAAATTCTGTTAGGTTTTTTCATTTTTAAAGCATATATTATAAGTTAATTTTGGTTGAGATTTTGTGTGTTGATAAAGTACATCATTATCTACATCTAGAATTATTTTTCCATATTTTTTTGAAACTTTGAAATTGTGTTTTCAAATTTTGAACGAGCTCCATGTAGCTCGAGCTCCAAAGTGAAGTTCTGGAAGAAAAGGGGTAATATCCTTCCCACTTAGACAGCTTATCATTTGTTTTGTAAGACATAAAAAATAAAGGCCAATTGGGCATTATTGACCTACAAATTCAGAATGATTGTTTTCTCATGAAATTTTAAGAATTTTTTTTTGAGGGGGCTGATGTGCCTTGGGTTAACTTGATCTGGAATCTTGCTACTTTTTTCCCCTACCACTAGCCAAAATGAATGTATGTTCTTTATGGTGATGAGATTGCTGGTTGTTCCCTGCTTATATGAACTTGGTCAAATGTTAGAACAAAAATGGAACCTACATTATGCTTTGGAACGATAGCTCTCAATATTAGGATCTTAGGTTGATTTTTCCCTTAGCTTCCTATGCCATCTCCCTTTAGGTTTGTTTTAGCAGACCTTTTCATAATTAGTCACTCTTGGTATTTCATTTACCATTATCCAAGGCTGTTTATGTGAAATTTCAAATATTTTAGGATTTAATCACACATGTTCCTTCTTGAGATAAAATTTATTTATGGACTCCTCGTTGGGTTAATGGGTTTTAAGTTTCCAAGGAATATGCTTTCTTTATGAACATTAAGCACCCTGATCAGCCTCCCTTGCATTTCGATGGCTGTGGAGATCATGTTGGCAACAAAAGCATAGGGTATTTTTTATGGCTCTTGCTCCAAGATAGATTGAACACCTGTTGCGGTCAGAAACCCACCGGCGAGCAGCGACGGGCAACACAGTAGAGCCGGGAGGCTCCCAGGACTGCGGCTGGCCCTGGTCCCTCGAGCGACGGCCCGCAAAGTCTCGGCACGCACGTCCGATGCTGGTGCAAGGGCGTGCCACCTGACCTATACCTGGTCGGGAAGGTGATGGATTTGCTTCGCTTAGTTTCCTGCATGGCATACACGTAAACATTAAATACGAGCCTCGATCGGCTCTCGGGTTGTCTCGTGAATCGGCTCAAGGAGCCGATTCACCCATGATTCGTACGAGGTGTACGATCACATGGTGGTCCTGCTTGATCAATATAAAGCTAAAACGACCTACGACGATTTAGGGTTTTCACCACATAATCGGAACATCCTACGCGTGATTGAGCACGGCGGCCACGCACGGTGATCGTAAACCGACCCTAGACAAGGCCTAAAAACCAACATGAAGTTGATCCCCGGAACATCTTGTCTAGGGATAGCAAACTACACCCTACGTGCCACTGGATCCTTCAACCCGTTTGTAAGATCTAACTATGCGGATATTAAACTAATCCTTGAAGAACAAGGAGCAATCATAACGGATCGGATCTACTAAATAATGATCAAGCGAGGTGCCGCCCTTACACCTAAGATAGGTGTAAGGGCGGCTAGACGTCTAAGGGTTGCACGGACGAAAGCATATGATACGATGAAACAAATGATAACCCTAACACATCTATGATAACTACGTTGCTCGCCATCAACAAGGCTTCAGTACGAGCAACGCATGAACAGCGAATAAACGTGTACTGCCTAGATCGCAAGATGCGATCTAGGCAGCATGATGCTTACCCGGAAGAAACCCTCGAAACAAGGGAGTTTGCGATGCGCATAGATTGGTTTGTGGTGAACGTGATTGTTGTCTTTCTCAATAACCCTAGATACATATTTATAGTCCGTAGACTTTCTAACGTGGGAGTAATCCCAACCGTTCACGAGCCAAATTCTATCTAACCGACACGTATCCTACTATATTTACAGATACACGGGCAAACTAGCCCAAACTTTGTATACAAGGCCGATTCATGTATTTCTTCCATGTATATTCTTCAAGCCCATCTTAATCGCGGCCCACCTCTGATCCGGTCAAATTCTGGTGATAACACATGCCCCCTGGTTTTGGAAATGACAATTCCAAAATCACTCTGCTTTTTCTTCGTCGGGTCATGTCGTGGCAGAGCAGAACCGTCGCAGTATCCTTCATCATGATGCCTTGCCTCCTCCACTTCTTTGCAAGATTTGATAGCTTTAACATCACTTCCTCGGAAACCGTAATGGTATTAAATCTCCACTATACCCCCCTTATTTAACTGTGCCGAACGGTTCGCCACTTCATCCCCTTGCTCTGTTCTGGCCATCGGCACCTAAAAACCCTCTTTCCCTGTAGCAATGTCTTCCTCTTCCTCCATCTCATCAGGCCTCTCTTTCCAATCTTCCTCCTCGAGCGAGCAGGAGTGGAACTTTGACCACGTGCCAGATGGCCCACCCGAGGCACTCGTCGGGTCAGATGGTGACTTACCTCTGACCGATGGGGAGGACGACCTCCAGTTCCTCATCGAAGGGGAGCTGAAGAGCGAGAGCGAAGACGACCTCCACTCCTGGGCGAACTCCACCTCCTCCGTCGAGGAGGAGGAAGAAGAAGAAGCGGAGGAAAAGGAGGAAGAGGAGGAGGATGATTCCTCTTCCTCCGGCCGGGTATCCGCCGGCGAAGCGCTTCCGCGCTTGGGCGGACAGCGAGGACGATGATGATGACGAGGAAGAAGAGGCTCCGGCCGAGGGCTGGGGCAGCGACGACGAGGAACTCTCCGGAACGGCGCCGACGGCAGCTACGATGCCGACGACGAGGCCAGCGAGGATTAGTAATGTAGGATTAGCAGTTCCTGAGCAATCGGCTCTTCTTTTGTTCTTCCTTTCTTGAGCAATCGGCTCTTCATCGTAAAAAACCCCTCTTATTAATGAAGAAAACATTTCTCAGCTGATTCTGCCCCTTTTCCAATTTTGCCGATGGTTAAAGTAAGTCAACACACTAAGAGCCGATGGCAGCGCATCGGCCCTTGCCATAAAACGCGAGAAAGGCCAGCTCTATTGTCTATTCAAATGGTATCCTGCGACTTATCCGAAAGAGCAAAACTCAGATCCCCAAATCGCCGCTTGAACAGATCCAACCCACGGCCATATGAACCTCAGATGTCAATCGCGCAGGTTCGCAAGCGCAACGGACCCAAGGGCAACATCATCCAATGCCCACGCTATGGTCTCCGGCCTGAAGGTGATCCTTAACCGCTCCTTGCTGTCCGAACATAGCGCCTTGCTCTATCTTTTTGCAGCAACAGAAACGGCCCTGACCCGCTTTTGAAGAAGGTTATGATGTAGGGCCAGCCGATGACACTCCAATCGGCTTCCAAAAACAGAGTGTCTACCAGATCAGCTGCCCCCCGAGCCTCAGTTAAGGCGAGAACAGCGGCGAGGACACACAGTTCAGTCGAAGGGACTCGAACTCAGGCAATTCTGAGACAGCCACCATGCAGAGCCAGCCAGACTTGCCACCGTCGGCTCCCAAGAAAAGGTCAGCTCCTGAACCTGCCGTTTCCCAAACTCCCACCAAAAAAGGGCAGGGCAGCTCCATCTTCTCCCCGGCTCATTTTGCATGCTGACCCCTTGTCGTTCTTATCGGCTAACCTCTTCCTTTACAAACTGATGACACCTCCAGCGAGGATGTCGAGGAGGTACCCATGCCATCCGCCACTCTGGCCTTAGCAACTTCTACGAGTGCAGTTGAGAACCGGAGCCGATCACCTCTTCTTCCGTTGAAAGCCGATATGGCAGACAAAATGCCAACGGCTTGATGAGCAAAAAGTTGCCTTGTATGCCACAACTGACACCTCTGATAGCACTGCTGAACTGGCGACCTCGCACAAAGGGTCGGAGGTCCTTGAAGAGAAGGTTCGGGCAACAAAACAGCTCATTGAAGCTGAGGAAGCTCTCATTGTTCACTCCCTCGAGGAAGTGGAAGGCCTCGAAGCTGAACTGAAGACCAACTTGGTCGAAATCCGCGTCTTGAACACGCAGCTGGTAGATCCTGTGTATTTTGTACTAGAGTCGATGTCTGTGCATCGGCTTTGTTTCTTAGTTCTAAAGTCGATGTCTGTGCATCGGCTGTACATCATGAGAATTTTTTTTTACTGGCCGATTTTTCTATCGGCCCCCAATATTTCACTGCACATGTATCGCACATGTTGTTCATCTGATTAGGTGCCCCCCGAGCCGAATCTGCCAGGTAATTGCGGATATCGGCTCTGTAGTTAGCCAAGGCACTGTATTTGAACGTCGGCTCCGTTAGGACCAATGTTGACCTCTTCCAGCTCATCAGCCGACGTAAACCCGTTGCCCGTTAGATCGACGTTGAACACAGGCAAAACGTATGGTGAGGATAATTTTGGCCGATTGCTGGAATCGGCCTCCATGTTGATTGACTCGCTCAATGAAGGTTTATATCTTGGTCTTGCTTCACTCCAACTACGTGACATGCTTGAGACAAGATTATCCCTTTCTATTTTTTGGGGCCGATCACAAGGATCGGCCTTGCCACATTCGTCCATAGATTTTGCTCTTGTTACACGGTCAGGCCGGTGGATAAGACCAGCCTCACCCCGTCCTTCGTCACGTCGATGCGCTCGCAGTCGTCCAAATTGATGCCTGAGAGTGGCTCTTAGCCTGTCGTCTCCCAAAAGTTCATGCCAGCCGTTGAAATCTCGGCTGAGTCATCTGCGTGGACGACCTCTACTTCATCTCCATCCCACTGTATTAAACATTGGTGCATCGTGGATGGAATGCAACAGTTGGCGTGGATCCAATCTCTCCCTAGCAGGACAGCATAGGTGCTCTTTCTATCGACAATAAAGAACGTCGTAGGGATGGTTTTCCTTCCTACGGTCAAATCCACGTTCAGAACACCTTGTGCGTCAGATGCTTGGCCGTTGAAATCGCTCAGTGTAACGTTGGTCTTGATCAGATCCGAGCTAGAGCGTTGTTGACGTCATAAACCCACTGGCGGGCAGCGACGGGCAACACAGTAGAGCCGGGAACAACTAGGGCTGCGGCTGGCCCCAGTCCCTCAGAGCGACGGCCCGCAAAGCCTCCTGATCACACGTCCGATGCTATCGCAAGGGCATGCCACCTGACCTATACCTGGTCAGGAAGGTGTTGGATGATGCCTCGCTTAGTTTCCTGCATTGCATACACGTAAACATTAAATATGAGCCTCGATCGGCTCTCAGGTTATCCTGTGAATCGGCTCAAAGAGCCGATCCACCCATGATTCGAACAAGGTGTCCGAATATATGGTGGTCCTGCTTGATCAAGATAAAGCTGATGAGATCTACGACGATTTAGGGTTTTCACCGCATAATCGGATCATCCTACTCACGATTGGGCCTCGCGCTCGCGCACGGTGACCGTAAGCCGATCCTAGACAGGGCCTAAAAACCAACACGAGGTTGATCCCCGGAACATCCTTTCTAGGGCTAGCAAACGTCACCCTACACGCCGCTGGATCCTCCAAACCTTTGTAAGGCCTAACTATTGCGGATGTTAAACTAATCCTTGATGAACAAGGAGCAACCGTAACGGATCGGATCTACTAAACTATGATCAAGCGGGGTGCCGCCCCTACACCTGAGACAGGTGTAAGGGCGGCTGGATGCATAAGGGTCGCACTACGACAGCATATGATACGAAGAACAATGCTAACCCTAACACATCTAAGATAACTACGTTGCTCGCCATCAAAAAGGCTTCGACGACGAGCAACGCATGAACAACGAGATAGGCTTGTGCTGCCTAGATCGCAAGATGCGATCTAGGCAGCATGGAGTTTACCGGAGAAACCTTCGAGACGAAGGAGTTGGCGATGCGCCGAGATTTGTTTGTGTTGAACGTTGGTTGTTGTTTATTCCATAAACCCTAGATACATATTTATAGTCCAGCGGACTTTCTAACGTGGGAATAATCCCCACCGTGTACGAGACAAACTCTAACTTTTAATCTACGATATAATCTACTATAATTAAAGATACACGGGCAATCTAGCCCAAATTCTTCGTGCAAGGCCGCTTCAGAGATCTTCCACGTGTAATCTTCCAAGCCCATCTTGATCGCGGCCCATCTCCTGATTTGGCCAAAATCTGGTGATAACACATCCCCCCTGGTTTTGGTAATGATAATTTCAAAACCACTCTGTTTTTCCTCCGAGGGGTCATGTCGTGGCAGAGCAGAACCGCCGCAGTATTTCCATCATGACAACTTGCCTTCCCAACTTCTCTGCACGATTTGACAGCTTTTTGGCACCACTTCCTCGAAAACCGTTCGGACATTAAATCCCCACTTCCTTTATCCAACCGTACCGAGCAGTTCTTCTCCTCATCCTTTCCGCATTAGCACTCCAAAAGCCCTTCTGCGCACCATGTCTTCTTCCTCCTCCGCCTCATCGGGACTTTCCCTCGAGTCCTCTTCCTCCCACGAGCCGACGCCAGAACCGAATCCACAAGAGGTCCATGCGGCCAACACCCGTCGCGCCATAGAAGCCGGGGAGGAGCCAGACCATGACTTCTCCATCTGGTCCGAGGACGACAAGTCCTCGACGGACGGGGAGAGCGACCTCCGCTTCCTTGCCGACGGGGAATCGGAGGAGGAGAGCGATGACGATCGCTTCTCCTGGGATGACTTCACCTCCTCCGAGGAGGTGAAGGAGGAGGAAGAGGAGGAGGAGGACGACGACGACAGCCCCTCCGACGAGCCGCCGGCCAAACGCCACTGCCCCTGGCCAGGGAATCTCAGTGACTACGACAGCGATGACGACGACGATGAGGAGGATGAGGACAACGAAGGTCCCGCCGGTGGCCGCTACAGCAGCGACGACGAGCCCGCCGGGAGCAGCGCCGACAGCGGCGGCGAGGGTGACGACGAGGGCAGCGACGGCCCGTAGATAGGACCTTTAGCATAGGACTAGCAGTAGTAGACGGGGCAATGTATCCCCTTAGTACTCCCTTTTGAGAGCAATCAGCTCTTCTATGTAAGAAATCTGGTTTATCAATGAAGAAATTCCCCAATTTGATTTTGCCGATTTCCTTTATGCCAAATTAGCCGATTTCCCTTTATGCTGATCCGCCGATCGTCACTCAGCCAATGCTTAATGAGCCGATGGCAACGCATCGGTCTCTCACGATAAATCTCGAGATAGATCCATCCGGACCCCCAACCTCCCGGTCAAACAGGGCCAAGCCACAATCGTGCAACCCCTAGATCTTGTAAATGCAGATCCAACCGAATGGAATGTTAAACTTAGCGGCAAAACTCCTGAAATAATGTCCAGTCTCCCCATTAACTTTAAATCTCAGACATTCTTCTGCCGCATCCCTCTCTTCCAGATCCTCCTTGCTTTCAGGAGAGCCCCATGACTGTTGCTGGGTCAACTCAAACGTTGAAGCTGCCACTTCTGCAGAACAGGCATCACTTGTCCACAAATTCCCTTGTGATAGTCTGCAGTGACGTTTATAATCCTGCTCTATTTTCTTACAGCAACCATCTCTCAAAATCAAATTGAGATGCAGAGCCAACCGGTTTCAGCAAAATCGGCTCCTTATAGCAAAGGATCTTTCGTGGCAAGCTGCCCCCCGAGCCTCAGTCGGGGCGAGAATAGCAGTGAGCCGACCAAGTCGGCCATCCTCGGTTTCCAACTCGCAGCGCAGAATCAGCCGATTCCAACAAAATCGGTTCCTCTGAGTGAAGAAATTTCAAGGCGAGCTGCCCCCCGAGCTTCTCCTGCTCAAACCTTGCGCCTTGCTGATCAGATCGGCTCATCATCTTTGGCAGGCTGATGCAACTTCCGGTGAGGATGTCTTGAATTTCTGATGCCATCAAAAACTCTGGACGTAACAACCCCTGGAAGTGACAGCTACCAAGTCACCACCTTGGTCAAGCCTCAGGCAAAAAACGTTACAGCCGATTGCTTCGTCATCGGCTGTTCTCCTGGTCCTAAAAGAGATATGCTCCCTTCGTTAGGCTCATCCTTACCCTGACTTGCATGTTTATGCTGCTAGCACCGCTGAACTTGAAGACTTGCCAATGGGAGTTAGGGGTCCTTGAATAGAGGATTCGAGTCACCAAACAATTCCATTGAGGGGGGGCTTCTCGAGTCGATGGCCATGCATCGGTTTTCTTATCCTTAAGTCGATGTCTGTACATCGGCTGTGCTTAAAAAATTTCGATTTTTTTGGCCGATTTATGTATCGGCCCCCATACTTCAATACCCATCACCAAAGGATGAGACGCTTCTACTGCATATCCTCGTGTTTTATCCACCTGGGTGCCCCCCGAGCCGATTCTGTCAAGAGAATTGATGGTATCGGCTCTGTTAGATTACGTGTTGAACCCAGGCAGAATGGATGGTGAGGATAATTTTGGCCGATTGCTGGAATCGGCCTCCACGTTGCTTGCTCGGTGAAGGTTTTGTAATGTCCCTTCATAAATTTTTTGGGGCCGATCCCCTGGATCGGCATCGCCACGTCCATCGATGTTTGCTTTTATTACACGGTCGGGCCTGTGGATAAAACCAGCCTAACCCCGTTCTTTGTCACGTCGATGCGCTCGCAGTCGTCCAAATTGATGCCTGAGAGTGGCTCTTGGCCTGATGTCTCCCAAACGTCCATGCCGGCTGTTGAAATCTCGACTGAATCATCTGCGTGGACGACTTCTACTTCATCCCCATCCCACTGTATCAGGCATTGATGCATCGTGGATGGGATGCAACAGTTGGCGTGGATCCAATCTCTCCCTAGTAGGACAGCATAGGTACTTTTACTGTCGACAATAAAGAACGCCGTAGGGACGGTTTTCCTTCCTATGGTTAGATCCACATTCAGCACACCTTGTGCGTCAGATGCTTGGCCGTTGAAATCGCTCAGTGTCACATTGGTCTTGATCAGATCCGAGCTGGAACGTCCCAACCGACGTAGCATGGAGTATGGCATGATGTTAACTCGCCGCTCCGGTGTCTACCAACATCTTGTTGACAAGGCTGCCCATCGATGTAACCTCTCAAGTACAGGGCCTTCGGATGCTCGTAACTTCTTTCTTGTGGCTTCTCAAAGATGACCGGCCGTGGGCCGCAGTCCAATTGCGCCACAGGTGCTTCATATAATCTTGGAGCGCTAAACTCCGTTGGAAGAATGAAGACCATGTTTGTGCCAGCCGATGTATCATCATCGGCTTTCCTCTCGCTTGGGGCGCCACTCTTTTCTTTGTGGCCGACCTTCTTCGTCCAGGGTTCGCTGAATTTTGGCGGCCAGATCAGGCCGTGCCTTCCTCAGCGTGTGCAGGTACAATCTTTCAGCTTCTTCCAACCCATGCAGACGTTGAACCCTTCGCTTTTGGGAACGGCTGAGCCCATCAGGGCACCACCTGGGCCGATGATATTTGTCCTCTTCATCACCGTCCTCTAGTTCCTCGAGATCTTCCACCCGAGCGGACTCAGCATGCTTGTTCCGAGGCGGGAGAGGCCCTAGACGCTTGAACACGGACACGTTAGCTGCATCCTTCTTCCTTTGTTTGCATTCTGGGCAGTTCTCGATTGTTGGTAATCGGCTCATTCCTGAGTCCCAGCAATGTTTGAAGAAAGGACGGTCCCAGTGCCTATCCATGTCATCCTGCCCCCTTGACCTCCCTCGGGCGTGACGATTGTACCCGTCGTTGTTTCTATCATGCTGACGGTACCTCCTGTCCTCTGCATCAGACCGACAATTTCTCTCATCATCTACGTCGTAGCGCCGACGTCGGTCGTACTGCTGCTCATATTTTTTGAGGAGATTCTCGGAGAGTGGACGTTGATACCGCACGCTTCTCACTTCCTCCTCTGTCAGGTACCGTCTGTCATCATCTTGGGGCCGGTCGCGCGAATCGGCCTCCTCTTTATCCTTGCCACGGGAGTGGCTGCTTTCTGCTACATCTTTGCCATGGCGGCTTGCAAGCCCTGCCGACACCAAAGGGGAACTCTGGCTCGCATATGGAGTGGCTGAGATCCACCATGTTGTCGCCAGGCAACGGACGTGTGTTTTCATTGAGCTTGATACCGTGCGAACGGGTCTTCTCAAAGGAGCCGATGAGTTCGGCTTCAAGGGTTGCCTTGATCTCGTCATGTTTCTTTTTGAGCTCATCAGGCAGATCCTCGTACTTGACCGGAGTGCTTTCCGCCATCTCGGATGTAGATGGCGATGTTGTGGATGTCGAAGGTTGTCCCACCGGGCGTGCCAGAATGTGTTGACGTCGTAAACCCACCGGCGGGCAGCGACGGGCAACACGAGAGAGCCGGGAACAACTAGGGCTGCGGGCTGGCCCCGGTCCCTCGGAGCGACGGCCCGCAAAGCCTCCTGGTCACACGTCCGATGCTATCGCAAGGGCGTGCCACCTGACCTATACCCGGTCGGGAAGGTGTTGGATGATGCCTCGCTTAGTTTCCTGCATGGCATACACGTAAACATTAAATACGAGCCTCGATCGGCTCTCGGGTTATCCTCGTGAATCGGCTCAAAGAGCCGATCCACCCATGATTCGAACAAGGTGTCCGAATATATGGTGGTCCTGCTTGATCAAGATAAAGCCGATGAGATCTACGACGATTTAGGGTTTTCACCGCATAATCGGATCATCCTACTCACGATTGGGCCTCGCGCTCGCGCACGGTGACCGTAAGCCGATCCTAGACAGGGGCCTAAAAACCAACACGAGGTTGATCCCCGGAACATCCTTTCTAGGGCTAGCAAACGTCACCCTACACGCCGCTGGATCCTCCAACCCTTTGTAAGGCCTAACTATTGCGGATGTTAAACTAATCCTTGATGAACAAGGAGCAACCGTAACGGATCGGATCTACTAAACTATGATCAAGCGGGGTGCCGCCCCTACACCTGAGACAGGTGTAAGGGCGGCTAGATGCATAAGGGTCGCACTACGACAGCATATGATACGAAGAACAATGCTAACCCTAACACATCTAAGATAACTACGTTGCTCGCCATCAAAAAGGCTTCAGCACGAGCAACGCATGAACAACGAGATAGGCTTGTGCTGCCTAGATCGCAAGATGCGATCTAGGCAGCATGGAGCTTACCGGAGAAACCTTCGAGACGAAGGAGTTGGCGATGCGCCGAGATTTGTTTGTGTTGAACGTTGGTTGTTGTTTATTCCATAAACCCTAGATACATATTTATAGTCCAGCGGACTTTCTAACGTGGGAATAATCTCCACCGTGTACGAGACAAACTCTAACTTTTAATCTACGATACAATCTACTATAATTAAAGATACATGGGCAATCTAGCCCAAATTCTTCGTGCAAGGCCGCTTCAGAGATCTTCCACGTGTAATCTTCCAAGCCCATCTTGATCGTGGCCCATCTCCTGATTTGGCCAAAATCTGGTGATAACAAGCGTCCCAACCGACATAGCATGGAGTATGGCATAATGTTGACTGCCGCTCCGGTGTCCACCAGCATCTTGTTGACAGGCTGCCCATTGATATAACCTCGCAAGTACAGGGCCTTCGGTGTACCGTAGCTTCTTTCTCGTGGCTTCTCAAAGATAACTGGCCGTGGGCCGCTGTCAAGTTGTGCCACAGGTGCTTCGTCTAATCCTGGAGCACTAAACTCCGCCGGAAGGATGAACACCATGTTTGTACTAGCCAATGTCTCATCATCGGCTTTCTTTTGTCTGGGGCGCCACTCTTTCTTTTGTGGCCGTCCTTCTTCGTCCAGAGTTCGCTGAATTTTCGCGGCCAGATCAGGCCACGCCTTCCTTAACGTGTGCAGCTATAACCATTCGGCTTCCTCCAAACCACGTAGTCGCTGAACCCTACGCTTTTGGGAACGGCTGAGTCCATCAGGGCACCACCTTGGCCGGTGGTACTTATCTTCTTCTTCTTCATCATCGTCTTCTAATTCCTCGAGGTCTTCCACCCGAGAGGACTCGGCGTGCTTGTCCCGAGGCGGGAGAGGCCCTAGACGTTTGAACACGGACACGTTAGCTGCATCCTTCTTCTTCTCGTCTACATTCGGGCGCTTGCCGATTGTAGGCAATCGGCTCATTCCTGAATCCCAGCAGTGTCTGAAGAAGGGACAGTCCCAGTGCCTATCCACGTTGTCTTGCTCTCTTGACTTTTCCTTGGCGTGGCGCTCATATCTCTCCTCGTCGCGATCATGCCGACGATGTCTCCCGGCGTCCCTCGCTAGCCGGACGATCTCTTTCGTCATCGTTGTTGTATCGTCGGCGTTGGTCGTATTGACTCACGTATTTGTTGAGGAGGTGATCAGAGAGAGGTCGCTGATATCTCACATTCTTCACTTCTCCCTCCGTGATGTAGCGCTTGCCATCGTGCCAGAGCCGATCGCGTGGAACGGCTTCCTCCTTGTCTTCGTTATGAGAGCAGCTGCCCTCGTCTCTGTCCTTACCAGAGTGGTGTCCAGGTCCTACCATGTTGATGTTGAACGTGAAACTTGGCTGGCACCTCCCAGGGTAAGTGCACTCCACCATGTTAACGGCGGGGAAGGGGTGTGTGTCGACTTTCATGGCGTACTGGCTGAAAATTAGACGCCCTTGTTCTACCGCCATTTGGATCTGCTGACGCCACACCCTGCAGTCGTTGGTGGCATGGGTGAACGTGTTATGACACTTGCAGTATGGCTTTCCGTTCAGCTCCTGCGCTGTGGGGATTTTGTGGCCTTCGGGTACCTTTAGCTGCTTCTCCTTAAGTAAGAGGTCGAAAATTTGCTCAGCCTTGGTCACGTCGAAGTCAAACCCTCTTGGAGGACCTTGTGGCTTAACCCACTTGCGGGACACGGGGCTTGCCCCCGAGTCCATTCAGCCATCGCTACCTCTTGATCTCCCGCGAGCCTTCATCTTCATCCGCCTCAACCAGGACCACCGCACGCTTGAATTTATCCCGGTATACCTGCGGGTGGCGCTGTTCATATAATGACAGCTTCGCACCATGTGCGCCGGTGAAGGGTAGTCTGCTTGGGAGGCCACATCCTTGATCGGTGATGCGAGACCCACCACCGCCAACTCGACTCGCTTCTTTTTCAGTCACACGAGCCGAATAGCATCGGTTCCTAACGGTCCTGAAGCGCCGGATGTATTCCGACACTGTTTCTCCGCGCTTCGTCGTACTTGTGCTAGATCGGCAATGCCAGCCTCGAAGCCTCCGAGTGATACCGCATGTGGAACTCGCTCTTCCAAGCTGCTTCCAAGTCCGGATTGAGTCTCGGTGGCAGCGATGTGTACCACCCGAAATACGATCCCGTGAGGGACTCGTGCGAAGAACCTCACGCGCAGCTCATCCGATGCCGAGATCGTGCCCGGCTGTGCCAAATATCGGCTCACATGCTCGATTGAGCTGGAACCATCTGATCCACTAAACTTGGAGAATTCAGGGAGCCGATATTTGGGTGGTAGTGGGATCAACTCGTACTCGTTGGGGTACGGCTTGGAATAGCCGATTGCCCTCCTTTTCGGCACCATGCCGAACTGGTCTCTCAAGATTGTACCGATCTGATCCGCGGTGCTGGCTGCAGGAGTCGAACTCTGAAGATTCGCCGGAGTGGCATACTTAGCCAACCACGCTTGCTTTTCAAGCTCTGAGCCAACTGCAGGAGTTGAGCTCTGGAGGTTTATCGGAGTGGCATACTTGGCTAGCCACGTTTGCTTCTCAAGATCTGTTCCCGAAGTTCCTCCTGCTGTTCCAGAAGTCCCTGCAGTTGCAGTCTGGTTCGTGAGTGCCCAGTTACAGCAGTCTGGCACGTATGTGCACGTGTATCCGTGAGGATCTCCTTAGGCGCCTCATATAAGAACTGGTAATCACTAGGGTCACCACCGATCTTGTAGACGACGTATGCCGGTGAACTCGGCACTTCTGGTGCTGCCAACGCGAATGGCAGCGGTGGTCGGGACTGGAGTGGCATCTCTCCTTGGTGAGTCCCTAGAGCTGGTCCTGACGGAGAGTACTGATGCCTCATGATTTCCTGGATCACCCGAAGAGCGACACGCTCCAAAGTGTTCACCAGGCTCTCAGAATGGCGGTGCAGCGAATGAGCTACCATGAAATTAATCTCCTGACGCAGAGACCTGGTCCGTTCTTCTGACGGGGCGGACAGGTCCACTCCATCGAGCCCGCCTTCAGGTGAGAACCCTTTCCACCTGATGCCGTGTGAGCGGGTTCTCTAGAAAGAGCCGATGAGGTCGGCTTCGAGGATCGCTTTGACCTCGTCATACTTCTTCTTGAGCTCCTCCGTCAGATCTTCGTACGTGACTGGAGTACCTTCCGCCATCTCAGATGTAGATGGCGATGCAGTTGATATCGAAGACTGTCCCACCGGGCTTGCCAGAATGTGTTGCGGTCAGAAACCCACCGGCGAGCAGCGACGGGCAACACAGTAGAGCCGGGAGGCTCCCAGGACTGCGGCTGGCCCTGGTCCCTCGAGCGACGGCCCGCAAAGCCTCGGCACGCACGTCCGATGCTGGTGCAAGGGCGTGCCACCCGACCTATACCTGGTCGGGAAGGTGATGGATTTGCTTCGCTTAGTTTCCTGCATGGCATACACGTAAACATTAAATACGAGCCTCGATCGTCTCTCGAGTTGTCTCGTGAATCGGCTCAAGGAGCCGATTCACCCATGATTCGTACGAGGTGTACGATCACATGGTGGTCCTGCTTGATCAATATAAAGCTAAAACGACCTACGATGATTTAGGGTTTTCACCACATAATCGGAACATCCTACGCGTGATTGAGCCTGACGGCCACGCACGGTGATCGTAAACCGACCCTAGACAAGACCTACAAACCAACATGAAGTTGATCCCCGGAACATCTTGTCTAGGGCTAGCAAACTACACCCTACGTGCCACTGGATCCTTCAACCCGTTTGTAAGGCCTAACTATGCGGATATTAAACTAATCCTTGAAGAACAAGGAGCAATCATAACGGATCGGATCTATTAAATAATGATCAAGCGAGGTGCCGCCCTTACACCTAAGATAGGTGTAAGGGCGGCTAGACGTCTAAGGGTTGCACGGACGAAAGCATATGATACGATGAAACAAATGCTAACCCTAACACATCTATGATAACTACGTTGCTCGCTATCAACAAGGCTTCAGTACGAGCAACGCATGAACAACGAATAAACGTGTACTGCCTAGATCGCAAGATGCGATCTAGGCAGCATGATGCTTACCCGGAAGAAACCCTCGAAACAAGGGAGTTGGCGATGCGTCTAGATTGGTTTGTGGTGAACGTGATTGTTGTCTTTCTCAATAACCCTAGATACATATTTATAGTCCGTAGACTTTCTAACGTGGGAGTAATCCCAACCGTTCACGAGCCAAATTCTATCTAACCGACACGTATCCTACTATATTTCCAGATACACGGGCAAACTAGCCCAAACTTTGTATACAAGGCCGATTCATGTATTTCTTCCATGTATATTCTTCAAGCCCATCTTAATCGCAGCCCACCTCTGATCCGGTCAAATTCTGGTGATAACAACACCAGAGACCTGCTTTAGAGGAAACATAATTCTTATATAATCTTATTTATTTTTCAAAAAAGTAAGATTATCCATGTGTCTTGCAATGGGAGTGCCCTTGACACAAGAGACAATCTTTTCTTGCATTTTTGTTTTGCTCAGGCTCGCTGGAAATATTTGTGTCCTTCGGTGATCATACATGTTGGGATTTCTCACTTGGATCATATATCCCTTCTTAAATTGCACTTGAACAAACCTTTTATATGGAGTTGATGATATTAGGTGCCTGAGGGATTTGACGAGAATACACCATAGAGATGTGTATCGATCATATAGAAGGGTGCCAAAGAAGGCAAAAGTATACTGCCAACAAGAGGTGGCAGCTCCTCACCACAAGCCTACTCTCCCAACTGCCACGGTATCTCAACTGGTTTCGGGAAGACAAAAGAAGAACTATGGAAGAGCTTCGCGAGCCGCCACCTGTCAAACTCCTCCTTGATCCTCTCATTGATGGTCACCTAGGATGCCGCTGTTCCGTTAAGACCACGCCGTTTCGATGCCTCCAAATGCACCAAAACACCACCTAAGGGATTTGGATGACTAGAAATACCTTGATCTTTAGAAGGATAGGCCAAACTGCTACGGATGCAGAACAAGATTTAAGCAGGAGATATTGTTGGCTTAAGTCCCAACAAGGAAGAAATATGGACTTTTTCCTACTTGGGTAGACAGTTTCATGTGATTTATTTATTTCTCTGTTAAAAAAAGATTTATTTATTTCTTTTTCTTTAATGTACAAACCCTTATACTCTTTAACAGCAGAGTCCCACTGTTTCTCGTAAAAGAATACTGTTTTATGATTTTTCCGTAAGTGCTACAGTTCCTCAACTATAAGCAGTGGATGAATGTTGGGAACGGTGAAGGGAAAAAGTTGCGTGTAAGGCTCTCTGTAGTCTTAGGGTGTGTATTCTTTTGCAGCACCATGGAACTGGAATTGTTCAGGTTGAAATTAAAGATGTACTCTCGAAAAGGATCAGCAATGATAATGGGCGGGTCAAACTTTGTTACTCCTCAGTAGAACAAAGTGAACTCAAGGATAAATGGCAGAATTGTGGTTCAGTTACTAAATCTGCACCAAGTTCTACTGGCAAGGGCCCTAGAAGGCTAGAAGTCAGCTTCGAATACTAAATCTGCACAAGTGATTCTACTCAGCCGGCTGGCAGTTCAAAGAAGCAGGCAAGAACACTGTGAGAGTAGATGGCTGAAAAGGATGAGCTTGAGAGAAAGGAGAACATATCGATCAAGATGAATGAGTGGCAATACCATTGTTGTAATCCCGTTCTGCAGGCAGTAAAATATCTCACTCCTTCCGTCCAACAAAGGATGTTTCGACTTCGTTTAAATTTGAATCTACCAGTGATCAAATTGTGCATCTGTCATGCAGAACTATGGAAGAAATACTAAGTTACGGGAGACTGAAACTTAAGACCTAAACATTTCCTTGCATCAATCGTGGTAAAGGCGGAACAATAGTAAGGGGTCGAGCTGCCAAGTTGTGAAAGGTTAATAATTCTGTCTTTCTTGTGTTGTTGCGCTGTTTTGCTGCTACTTTGTGCTTAGGCACGCTTGTTGTGGAACTCTATTTTTTTCTCTCTTCTATGATCAATGAAAGCAGCAAGTCTGACTTTCGTAAAGAAAAAGGTTAATAATTCTTGTCTGAACACTAAAGATTCTATTCATCTCATGCTCTTCCTTGTTCTAATTAGACCAAGGCTGCTAGTTGTGTTCTCCGGAAGCTATACAATCTGAAAACACTGGATAACAATTCTTGTCCTGATGAGTGCTAACTTTCTTCAGTATACCGTCGGTAGAATAAATTCAGATATCTACTAGTGCGCCAGTAGATAACATCTAAGAATCGACTCTGTAACCTGATTCTGATAAAACGATAGAGTTGCATATTACAAAACGAAGGGTTGGTGAACTTCTTTTAACAAAGAGTGCACACAGAAAATCAGTAAAAGACAGTGATTGAAGTGCGAAGTAGAATTGATTTACAGCACGAGTGTGCATTACTAGTGGAAGAGATGCAATATATCTAGAGAAAATAAAAGAAAACTACTAATATAAAGCTCTAACAAACAAGCCATAGTCCTACAGCTCATCGTGATCGTCCTCCTCAGCGCTGTTATCACCCGGTGCGCCTCCAGACCTCTGGTACACCGCCGAGATGACAGGGTTGCACACTTCTTCCAACTCGCGGAGCTTCTCATCGTAGTCCTCCTTCTCCGACTCCGGGTTGCCGTCGAGCCAGTCGTTCGCCTCCCGCACGGCCTCCTCGACCTTCTCCTTCTCGTCACTTTCCATCGCGTCGGCCATCTTACCATCCACAGTGTTCTTGATGTTGTACACGTACGTCTCCAGCTTGTTCCTGGCGTCGACCCGCTCCTTGACCTTTAGGTCCTGCTCCGCGAACTCCTCGGCCTCCTGCACCATCCGGTCGATCTCCTCCTGGCTATGACGACGGCCGTCGTTGGTGATGGTGATCTTCTCCGACTTGCCGGTGCCCTTGTCCGCCGCCTTCACGTGGAGGATGCCGTTCACGTCCACCTCGAACGTCACCTCGATCTGCGGCGTACCCCTCGGTGCCGGCGGGATTCCAGAGAGCTCAAACTTGCCGAGGAGCCTGTTGTCCTTGGTCATGCTCCTCTCGCCCTCGTACACCTTGATGGACACGCTGGTCTGCTTGTCCTGGTACGTCGTGAACACCTGTGTCTTCTTCGTCGGCACCACCGTGTTCCTCGGGATCAGCTTCGTCATCACACCGCCGACCGTCTCCATGCCTAGGGTAAGCGGCGCCACGTCGATCAGGATCATGTCCTTGGTCTTATCGTCGACGTGTCCACTCACGATGCTAGCCTGCACGGCGGCGCCGTACGCGACGGCCTCGTCGGGATTGACACCCTTGTTGGGCTCCTTGCCGTTGAAGTAGTCCTTGAGGAGTTGCTGCACCTTGGGGATCCTGGTGCTGCCGCCCACGAGCACGATCTCGTCGATGTCAGTCTTCTTGAGCCCAGCGTCCGCCATGGCCTTCTTCACCGGCACCATCGTCTTCCGGAAGAGGTCGTTGTTGAGCTCCTCGAACCGCGCCCTGGTGAGCTGCTCCGAGAAGTCGGTGCCGTCGAAGAGCGACTCGATCTCGACGCGCACCTGGTGCTGGTTGCTGAGCGCACGCTTGGCGCGCTCGCACTCCCGGCGCAGCTTCCCCAGCGCGCGCATGTCGCCGGCGATGTCCCGGCCGTGCTTCCGCTTGATCAGCTTGATGAAGTAGTCCATCAGGCGCTGGTCGAAATCCTCGCCTCCGAGGTGAGTGTCCCCGTTGGTCGCCAGGACCTCGAACACGCCATTGTCGATGGCCAGCACGCTGACGTCGAAGGTGCCGCCGCCAAGGTCGAACACCAGCACGTTCTTCTCGGACCCCTTCTGCTCGATGCCGTAGGCGATCGCTGCCGCGGTGGGCTCGTTGACGATGCGGAGGACGTTGAGCCCGGCTATGACGCCGGCGTCCTTGGTGGCCTGGCGCTGCGCGTCGTTGAAGTAGGCCGGCACGGTGACCACGGCGTGCGTGACCTTCTCGCCGAGGTAGGCTTCAGCGGTCTCCTTCATCTTGGTGAGCACCATGGCGCTTACCTCCTCGGGGCTGAACACGCGCACGTCGCCGTCCTTCACCTGCACCTGGACGTGCGGCTTGCCCTTGCGATCCACGACAGAGTACGGCAGCAGCTTGATGTCCCGCTGCACGACGGCATCGGCGAACTCCCGGCCGATGAGGCGCTTGGCGTCGTAGATGGTGCGTTCCGGGTTGGCCGCCGCCTGGTTCTTGGCGGCCTCGCCGATGAGCCGCTCGCCGCCGTCGGTGAAGGCGACCCAGGAAGGAGTGATCCGGTTGCCCTGATCGTTGGCGATTATCTCGACGCGGCCGTTCCGGTAGACGCCGACGCACGAGTAGGTGGTGCCGAGGTCGATGCCGATGACGGTGCCGGTGTTCCCACCGGCGCCGCCTTCCGTGGCCGCAGCGGAACCTGGGACCGCCAGAAGCAATGCGGCGACGAACACCGCCAACATCCACATGGACGCACGAGCCAATGCCATCTCGACTGCTTTGCTTTGGTTAGCTCTGGTTCTCGATTGCCAAGACACGAGGAGGCTGCGATATTTATAGCGGAAGTACACCCAGCATCAGGATCGTGGTGTGCTGTCTTGTCGAGTCCAAGGTGGACGCGTCACGCGGGTGATTTCAGCCGTGAGATTCGCTGATCTGACGAATAAGAAGATGGCGTGACGTGGTAATGCGTAGACACGTGGATGCCGTTGCTAACTCAAGCACGATTGCAAAGAAAACACCTTTTACTTA
>NW_025900879.1:0-12038 GCF_022539505.1 Lolium rigidum | reverse complement strand
ATTTGCGTTAGATTGTATTTCAGATGTAAAGAATAGGACCGGGGTCCATAGTTCACTAGTGGTGTCTCTCCCATAAGATAGCAGGTGTTGGGTGAACAAATTACAGCTTGGGCAATTGACAAATAAAGAAGGCATAACAATGCACATACATATATCATGATGAGTACTATGAGATTTAATCAGGGCATTACGACAAAGTACATAGACCGCTATCCAGCATGCATCTATGCCTAAAAAGTCCACTTTCAGGTTATCATCCGAACCCCTTCCAGTATTAAGTTGTAAACAATAGACAATTGCATTAAGTATGGTGCGTAATGTAATCAACACAAATATCCTTAGACAAAGCATCGATGTTTTATCCCTAGTGGCAACAAGACATCCACAACCTTAGAACTTTCTCACGACCGTCCCAGCATTTAATGGAGGCATGAACCCACTATCGAGCATAAATACCCCCTCTTGGAGTCACAAGTATCAACTTGGCCAGAGCCTCTACTAGCAACGGAGAGCATTGATGCGCGTATAATTGACACGTCCGTTGGGAACCCCAAGAGGAAGGTGTGATGCGCACAGCAGTAAGTTTTCCCTCAGAAAGAAACCAAGGTTTATCGAACCAGGAGGAGCCAAGAAGCACGTTGAAGGTTGATGGTGGCGGAATGTAATGCGGCGCAACACCAGGGATTCCGGCGCCAACGTGGAACCCTGCACAACACAACCAAAGTACTTTGCCCCAACGAAACAGCTGAGGTTGTCAATCTCACCGGCTTGCTGTAACAAAGGATTAACCGTATTGTGTGGAAGATGATTGTTTGCGGAAAACGAGTAAAGAACAAGTATTGCAGTAGATTGTATTTCGGATGTAAAGAATAGGACTCGGGGTCCACAGTTCACTAGAGGTGTCTCTCCCATAAGATAAAAGCATGTTGGGTGAACAAATTACAGTCGGGCAATTGACAAATAGAGAGGGCATAACAATGCACATACATGATATGATAAATAAAGTGAGATTTAATTGGGCATTACGACAAAGTACATAGACTGCCATCCAACATGCATCTATGCCTAAAAAGTCCACCTTCAGGTTATCATCCGAACCCCTTCCAGTATTAAGTTGCAAAACAACAGACAATTGCATTAAGTATGGTGCGTAATGTAATCAATAACTACATCCTCGGACATAGCATCAATGTTTTATCCCTAGTGGCAACAAGCACATCCACAACCTTAGAACTTTCATCACTTCGTCCCGAGATTTAATGGAGGCATGAACCCACTATCGAGCATAAATACTCCCTCTTGGAGTTAAGAGTAAAAACTTGGCCGAGCCTCTAATAATAACGGAGAGCATGCAAGATCATAAACAACACATAGGTA
Organism: Lolium rigidum; assembly: GCF_022539505.1. Classification (NCBI taxonomy): domain Eukaryota; kingdom Viridiplantae; phylum Streptophyta; class Magnoliopsida; order Poales; family Poaceae; genus Lolium; species Lolium rigidum. The sequence continues at coordinate 10,661 of NW_025900879.1, read as the reverse complement.
ATAACTTGATAATTAACATAACATAGTATTCTCTATCCATCGGATCCCGACAAACACAACATATAGAATTACGGATAGATGATCTTGATCATGTTAGGCAGCTCACAAGATCCAACAATGAAGCACAATGAGGAGAAGACAACCATCTAGCTACTGCTATGGACCCATAGTCCAGGGGTGAACTACTCACTCATCACTCCGGAGGCGACCATGGCGGTGAAGAGTCCTCCGGGAGATGAATCCCCTCTCCGAGCGGGGTGCCGGAGGCGATCTCCTGAATCCCCCGAGATGGGATTGGCGGCGGCGGCGCCTCAGTAAGGTTTTCCGTATCTTGGCTCTCGGTACTGGGGGTTTCGCGACGGAGGCTTTAAGTAGGCGGAAAGGCAACGCGGGGGGCCACACGAGGGCCCCACACGCCAGGCTGGCGCGGCCAGGGGCCAGGCCGCGCCGCCCTAGCGTGTTGGCGCCTCGTGGCCCCACTTCGTTTCCCCTTCGGTCTTCTGGAAGCATCGTGGCAAAATAGGACCCTGGGCGTTGATTTCGTCCAATTCCGAGAATATTTCGTTACTAGGATTTCTGAAACCAAAAACAGCAGAAAACAGCAACTGGCTCTTCGGCATCTTGTTAATATGTTAGTGCCGGAAAATGCATAAATACGACATATAATGTGTATAAAACATGTAGATATCATCAATAATGTAGCATGGAACATAAGAAATTATCGATACGTCGGAGACGTATCAGCATCCCCAAGCTTAGTTCTGCTCGTCCCGAGCAGGCAAACGATAACAAAGATAATTTCTCAAGTGACATGCCATCATAACCTTGATCATACTATTGTAAGCATATGTAATGAATGCAGCGATCAAAACAATGGTAATGACATGAGTAAACAACTGAATCATAAAGCAAAGACTTTTCATGAATAGTACTTCAAGACAAGCATCAATAAGTCTTGCATAAGAGTTAACTCATAAAGCAATAAATCAAAGTAAAGGTATTGAAGCAACACAAAGGAAGATTAAGTTTCAGCGGTTGCTTTCAACTTGTAACATGTATATCTCATGGATAATTGTCAACATAGAGTAATATAACAAGTGAATATGCAAATATGTAGGAATCAATGCACAGTTCACACAAGTGTTTGCTTCTTGAGGTGGAGAGAAATAGGTGAACTGACTCAACATAAAAGTAAAAAGAATGGTCCTTCAAAGAGGAAAGCATCGATTGCTATATTTGTGCTAGAGCTTTTATTTTGAAAACATGAAACAATTTTGTCAACGGTAGTAATAAAGCATATGAGTTATGTAAATTATATCTTACAAGTTGCAAGCCTCATGCATAGTATACTAATAGTGCCCGCACCTTGTCCTAATTAGCTTGGACTACCGGATCATCACAATACACATGTTTTAACCAAGTGTCACAATGGGGTACCTCCATGCCGCTCGTACAAAGGTCTAAGGAGAAAGCTCGCATTTTGGATTTCTCGCTTTTGATTATTCTCAACTTAGACATCCATACCGGGACAACATGGACAACGAGATAATGGACTCCTCTTTAATGCATAAGCATGTGGCAACAATTAGTGTTCTCATATGAGATTGAGGATATATGTCCAAAACTGAAACTTCCACCATGATTCATGGCTTTAGTTAGCGGCCCAATGTTCTTCTCTAACAATATGTATGCTCCAACCATTAAGGTGGTAGATCTCTCTTACTTCGAGACAAGACGGACATGCATAGCAACTCACATGATATTCAACAAAGAATAGTTGATGGCGTCCCCGAAACATGGTTATCGCACAACAAGCAACTTAATAAGAGATAAAGTGCATAAGTACATATTCAATACCACAATAGTTTTTAGGCTATTTTGTCCCATGAGCTATATATTGTAAAGGCGAATGATGGAAATTTAAAGGTAGCACTCAAGCAATTTACTTTGGAATGGCGGAGAAATACCATGTAGTAGGTAGGTATGGTGGACACAAATGGCATAGTGGTTGGCTCAAGGATTTTGGATGCATGAGAAGTATTCCCTCTCGATACAAGGTTTAGGCTAGCAAGGTTATTTGAAACAAACACAAGGATGAACGGTGCAGCAAAACTCACATAAAAGACATATTATAAACATTATAAGACTCTACACCGTCTTCCTTGTTGTTCAAAACTCAATACTAGATATTATCTAGACTTTAGAGAGACCAAATATGCAAACCAAATTTTAGCAAGCTCTATGTATTTCTTCATTAATGGGTGCAAAGTATATGATGCAAGAGCTTAAACATGAGCACAACAATTGCCAAGTATCAAATTATTCAAGACATTTTAGAATTACTACATGTAGCATTTCCCGATTCCAACCATATAACAATTTAACGAAGAAGATTCAACCTTCGCCATGAATACTATGAGTAAAGCCTAAGGACATATTTGTCCATATGCAACAAGCGGAGCGTGTCTCTCTCCCACACAATGAATGCTAGGATCCATTTTATTCAAACAAAAACAAAAACAAAAACAAAAACAAACCGACGCTCCAAGCAAAGTACATAAGATGTGACTCGAATAAAAATATAGTTTCGGGGAGGAACCCGATAATGTTGTCGATGAAGAAGGGGATGCCTTGGGCATCCCCTAGCTTAGACGCTTGAGTCTTCTTAGAATATGCAGGGGTGAACCACGGGGCATCCCCAAGCTTAGAGCTTTCACTCTCCTTGATCATATTGTATCATACTCCTCTCTTGATCCTTGAAAACTTCCTCCACACCAAACTCGAAACAACTCATTAGAGGGTTAGTGCAGAATAAAAATTAACATGTTCAGAGGTGACACAATCATTCTTAACACTTCCGGACATTGCATAAAGCTACTCGGACATTAATGGATCAAAGAAATTCATCCAACATAGCAAAAGAGGCAATGCGAAATAAAAGGCAGAATCTGTCAAAACAGAACAGTCCGTAAAGATGGATTTTATTGAGGCACCAGACTTGCTCAAATGAAAATGCCCAAATTGAATGAAAGTTGCGTACATATCTGAGGATCACGCACGTAAATTGGCAGATTTTTCTGAGTTACCTACAGAGAATTAGGCCCAAATTCTTGACAGCAAAGAAATCTGTTTCTGCGCAGTAATCCAAATCTAGTTTGAACCTTACTATCAAAGACTTTACTTGGCACAACAAAACATAAAACTAAGATAAGGAGAGGTTGCTACAGTAGTAAACAACTTCCAAGACTCAAATTCAAAACAAAAATACTGTAGTAAAAACATGGGTTGTCTCCCATAAGCGCTTTTCTTTAACGCCTTTCAGCTAGGCGCAGAAAGTGTAAATCAAGTATTATCAAAAGATGATGCATCAACATTATAAGTTCCCCCATCTGTGGTGGCACTAAGGGCTTTGTCAATTTTAGGCCTATAATAATATTTCTTTGGTTTAGGCACTTTAGAGACATACATAAACTTTTGCTCCTTCCCACATAAGCTTTCTCTCTAAACTGTAAAGATGAAAAGGTTGAACCCAAGGTTCCCATAGCTTTTTCAAGTTCGCCAATCCTATTAATTTGATTATCATGGTCAACACAAGTTCCTAGGACACTAATTCTTTCATCAATTCCTCCTAAGGATTTATCAAGTTCATCGGTTTTATCAAGTAACATTTCCAATTTAGTTTCAACACTTGGAAAATTTTTCTCTATGGTTTCCAATTTTTTCATAACGTCTTCAAGAGAGGTTTCAATTTTAACTTCATTAACAGGTGGTATTCCAAATAAACTCTCAATAATGCAACTAGCTTCTAAAGCAGGAGCGCCTAGGAAGTTACCTCCTGCTAGACAATCGAGAACATACCTATTCCAGCTAGAGATACCAACATAAAAATTCCTGAGTAGGATAGTGGTGGAGTGTTTCTTAGTGCACCTATTATGGGCATCACTAATTCTATACCAAGCATCTTTTAAACATTCTCCCCCTTGTTGCTTAAACGAACGAACTTCAACTTCAGGATTACTCATTTTAGCAGTAGTGAATAAAGCAAACTAGATAAAGTAAATGCAAGTAACTAATTTTTTTTGTGTTTTGATATAGAGTGCAAGGGACAGTAAATAAAGTAAAGCTAGCAACTAATTTTTTTGTGTTTTGATATAAGTGCAGCAAACAAAATAGTAAATAAAATAAAGCAAGACAAAAACAAAGTAAAGAGATTGGGAAGTGGAGACTCCCCTTGGAGCGTGTCTTGATCTCCCCGGCAACGGCGCCAGAAAACAGTCTTGATGCGCGTATAATTGACACGTCCGTTGGGAACCCCAAGAGGAAGGTGTGATGCGCACAGCAGAAAGTTTTCCCTCAGAAAGAAACCAAGGTTTATCGAACCAGGAGGAGCCAAGAAGCACGTTGAAGGTTGATGGTGGCGGAATGTAATGCGGCGCAACACCAGGGATTCCGGCGCCAACGTGGAACCTCGCACAACACAACCAAAGTACTTTGCCCCAACGAAACAGGTGAGGTTGTCAATCTCACCGGCTTGCTGTAACAAAGGATTAACCGTATTGTGTGGAAGATGATTGTTTGCGTGAAAACGAGTAAAGAACAAGTATTGCAATGAGATTGTATTTCAGATGTAAAGAATAGGACCGGGGTCCACAGTTCACTAGAGGTGTCTCTCCCATAAGATAAAAGCATGTTGGTTGAACAAATTACAGTCGGGCAATTGACAAATAGAGAGGGCATTGGATTTCTCGCTTTTGATTATTCTCAACTTAGACATCCATACCGGGACAACATAGACAACAGATAATGGACTCCACTTTAATGCATAAGAATTCAACAACAATTAGTATTCTCATAAGAGATTGAGGATTGATTGTCCAAACTGAAACTTCCACCATGAATCATGGCTTTAGTTAGCGGTCCAATGTTCTTCTCTAACAGTATGCATACTCAAACCATTTGATCATGAAAATCGCTCTTACTTCAGACAAGACGAACATGCATAGCAACTCACATGATATTCAACAAAGGTGAAAGAGTTGATGGCGTCCCCAGAAACATGGTTACCGCTCAACAAGCAACTTATTAAGAAATAAGACACATAAGTACATATTCTTCACCACGATAGTTTTTAAGGCTATTTGTCCCATGAGCTATATATTGCAAAGACAAAGAATAGAATTTTAAAGGTAGCACTCAAGTAATGTACTTTGGAATGGCGGAGAAATACCATGTGGTAGGTAGGTATGGTGGACACAAATGGCATGGTTATTGGCTCAAGGATTTGGATGCACGAGAAGAATTCCTCTCAATACAAGGCTAGGCTAGCAAGGTTGTTTGAAGCAAACTCAAGTATAAAAGGTGCAGCAAAGCTCACATATGAATATATTGTAACTATTATAAGACTTTATATTGTCTCCTTGTTGTTCAAACACCTCAAGCAGAAAATATCTAGATTCTAGAGATCAATCATGCAAACCAAATTTTAACAAGCTCTATGTAGTTATTCATTAATGGGTACAAGGTACATGATGCAAGAGCTTAAACATGATCTATATGAGCACAACAATTGCCAAGTATCACATTATTCAAGACATTAAACCATTTACCACATGTGGCATTTTCCGTTTCCAACCATATAGCAATAAATGAAATAGTCCAACTTTCGCAATGAACATTAAGATAAAGCTAAGAACATATTTGTTCATACGAAACAGCGGAGCGTGTCTCTCTCCCAAACAAAGAATGCTAGGATCCGATTTTATTCAAACAAAAATAAAAACAAACAGACGCCCCAAGTAAAGCACATAAGATGTGACGGAATAAAAATATAGTTTCACTAGAGGAACCTGATAAGTTGTCGATGAAGAAGGGATGCCTTGGGCATCCCCAAGCTTAGACGCTTGAGTCTTCTTAAAATATGCGGGGATGAACCACGGGGGCATCCCCAAGCTTTGACTTTTCACTCTTCTTGATCATATTGTATCATCCCCCTCTCTTGACCCTTGAAAACTTCCTGCACACCAAACTCGAAACAAACTCATTAGAGGGTCAGTGCATAATTCATATATTCAAGGGTGACATAATCATTATTAACACTTCTGGACATTGCACAAAGCTACTGAAAGTTAATGGAACAAAGAAATCCATCAAACATAGCAAAACAGGCAATACGAAATAAAAGGCAGAATCTGTCAAAACAGAACAGTTTGTAAATACGAATTTTAAAGTGGGACTAGACTTGCTCAGATGAAAATACCCAAATTGAATGAAAGTTGCGTACATATCTGAGGATCACGCGCGTAAATTGGCAGATTGTTTTAAATTTTCTACAGAGACTACTGCTCAAATTCGTGACAGCAAGAAATCTGTTCCTGCGCAGTAATCCAAATCTAGTATTGGCTTTACTATCAAAGACTTTACTTGGCACAACAATGCAATAAAATAAAGATAAGGAGAGGTTGCTAAAGTAATAACAACTTCCAAGACTCAAATATAAAATAAAGTGCAGAAGTAAAATAATGGGTTGTCTCCCATAAGCGCTTTTCTTTAACGCCTTTCAGCTAGGCGCAGAAAGTGTGTATCAAGTATTATCGAGAGGTGAAGCATCAACATCATATTTAATAATAGAATCGTAAGGTAACTTCATTCTATTTCTAGGGAAGTGTTCCATACCTTTATTGAGAAATTGATATTTAATATTACCTTCCTTCATATCAATGGTGGCACCAACAGTTCGAAGAAAAGGTCTTGCCAATATAATGGGACAAGATGCATTGCATTCAATATCCAAGACAACAAAATCAATGGAGACAAGGTTATTGTTAACCATAATACTAACATTATCAATCCTCCCCAAAGGTTTCTTTATAGCATTATCAACAAGATTAACATCCAAATAACAATTTTTCAATGGTGGCAAGTGAAGCATATCATAAATTTTCTTAGGCATAACAGAAATACTTGCACCAAGATCACATAAAGCATTACAATTAAAATCATTGACCCTCATATTAATGATGGGCTCCCAACCATCTTCCAACTTCCTAGGAATAGAGGTTTCAAGTTTTAGTTTCTCTTCTCAGGCTTTTATGAGAGCATTTGTAATATGTTTTGTAAAGGCCAAATTTATAGCACTAGCATTGGGACTTTTAGCAAGTTTTTGTAAGAACTTTATAACTTCAGAGATGTGACAATCATCAAAGTCTAAACCATTATGATCTACAGCAATGGTATCATTGTCCCCAATATTTTGAAAAATTTCAGCAGTTTTATCAATTTCAGCAGTTTTATCAATTTCAGCAGTTTTAGCAGTTTCAGGCAATTTTGCACGCTTTGCACTAGGAGTAGTAACATTGCCAACACCAATTATTTTACCATTGATAGTAGGAGGTGTAGCAACATGTGAATCATTAACACTACTAGTGGTGGTAATAGTCCAATCTTTAGCTACATTATTCTCTTTAGCTAGTTTTTCGTTTTCTTCTCTTTCCCACCTAGCATGCAATTCGGCCATCAATCTAATATTCTCATTAATTCGAACTTGGATGGCATTTGTTGTAGCAACAATTTTATTTTCAATATCCTCAGGTTTAGCAGCCATTTTATTAATTAAGGAGGATTGTGACGCAGACATGTATGAGATTCGGTTTTCAGCATTTGAAATCTTAGTTTGCAAACCCGAAATCTCCATATTCAAATTTTCAAGTTGATTTCCTATATTTTTCAACAAGTTAGATTGTACATTCATAGTTTTAGTAAACAATTGATTTTGCTCATATTGTGATTGCATAAAGCTCTTAGTGGATCTTTCAATTTTCTAGCATCTTTTCCTCATATCTACCATAAGGATTACCATGATCATTACCACTGGCAGGATATGGCCTATAGTTGTTACCAAAATTATTCCTATAAGCATTGTTGTTGAAATTATTATTTTTAATGAAGTTCACATCAACATGTTCTTCTTGAGCAACCAATGAAGCTAAAGGAACATTATTAGGATCAACATTAGATCTACCATTCACAAGCATAGACATAATAGCATCAATCTTATCACTCAAGGAGGTGGTTTCTTCAACAGAATTTACCTTCTTACCTTGTGGAGCTCTTTCTGTGTGCCATTCAGAGTATTTTATCATCATATCATCAAGAAGCTTTGTTGCCGCCCCCAAAGTAATGGACATAAAGGTACCTCCAGCAGCTGAATCCAATAGGTTCCGCGAAGAAAAATTCAATCCTGCATAAAAGGTTTGGATGATCATCCAAGTAGTTAGTCCATGGGTTGGGCAATTCTTTACCAAAGATTTCATTCTCTCCCATGCTTGAGCAACATATTCATTATCTAATTGCTTAAAATTCATTATGCTACTTCTCAAAGATATAATTTTAGCGGGAGGATAATATCTACCAATAAAAGCATCTTTACATTTAGTCCATGAATCAATACTGTTTCTAGGCAGAGATAGCAACCAATCTTTAGCTCTTCCTCTTAAGGAGAAAGGAAACAATTTTAATTTTATAATGTCACCATCTACATCCATATACTTTTGCATTTCACATAATTCAACAAAATTATTAAGATGGGCAGCAACATCGTCAGAACTAACACCAGAAAAATGCTCTCTCATAACAAGATTCAGTAAAGCAGGTTTAATTTCAAATAATTCTGCTGTAGTAGCAGGTGGAGCAATAGGTGTGCATAGGAAATCATTATTATTTGTGCTAGTGAAGTCACACAACTTAGTATTTTCAGGAGTACCCATTTTAGCAGTAGTAAATAAAGCAAACTAAATAAAGTAAATGCGAGTAACTAATTTTTTTGTGTTTTTGATATAGAGAGCAAGACAGTAAATAAAGTAAAACTAGCAATTAATTTTTTTGTGTTTTTGATATAAGAAGCAAACAAAGCAGTAAATAAAGTAAAGCAAGACAAAAACAAAGTAAAGAGATTGGATGTGGGAGACTCCCCTTGCAGCGTGTCTTGATCTCCCCGGCAACGGCGCCAGAAAAAGAGCTTGATGCGTGCAGTCGACACGTCCGTTGGGAACCCCAAGAGGAAGGTGTGATGCGTACAGTAGCAAGTTTTCCCTCAAAAAGAAACCAAGGTTTATCGAACCAGTAGGAGCCAAGAAGCACGTTGAAGGTTGATGGCGGCGGAGTGTAGTGCGGCGCAACACCAGGGATTCCGGCGCCAACGTGGAACTTGCACAACACAATCACAGAACTTTGCTCCAACGTAACAGTGAGGTTGTCAATCTCACCGGGTTGTTGTAAACAAAGGATTAAACGTATTGTGTGGAAGATGATGATTGTTTGCGAAGAACAGTAAAGAACAATTGCAGTAGATTGTATTTCAGATGTAAAGAATAGGACCGGGGTCCACAGTTCACTAGTGGTGTCTCTCCCATAAGATAGCGAGATGTTGGGTGAACAAATTAGAGTTGGGCAATTGACAAATAAAGAAGGCATAACAATGCACATACATATATCATGATGAGTACTATGAGATTTAATCAGGGCATTACGACAAAGTACATAGACCGCTATCCAGCATGCATCTATGCCTAAAAAGTCCACTTTCAGGTTATCATCCGAACCCCTTCCAGTATTAAGTTGTAAACAACAAACAATTGCATTAAGTATGGTGCGTAATGTAATCAACACAAATATCCTTAGACAAAGCATCGATGTTTTATCCCTAGTGGCAACAGCACATCCACAACCTTAGAACTTTCTGTCACTGTCCCAGATTTAATGGACGCATGAACCCACTATCAAGCATAAATACCCCCTCTTGGAGTCACAAGTATCAACTTGGCCAGAGCGTCTACTAGCAACGGAGAGCATGCAAGAACATAAATAACATATATGATAGATTGATAATCAACTTGACATAGTATTCAATATTCATCGGATCCCAACAAACACAACATGAAGGATTACAAATAGATGATCTTGATCATGATAGGCAGCTCACAAGATCTAACATGATAGCACAATGAGGAGAAGACAACCATCTAGCTACTGCTATGGACCCATAGTCCAGGGGTGGACTACTCACACATCGATCCGGAGGCGATCATGGCGATGAAGAGACCTCCGGGAGATGATTCCCCTCTCCGGCAGGGGTGCCGGAGGCGATCTCCTGAATCCCCCGAGATGGGATTGGCGGCGGCGGTGTCTCTGGAAGGTTTTCCGTATCGTGGCCCTCGGTACTGGGGGTTTCGCAACGAAGACCTTAAGTAGGCGGAAGGGCAGAGTCGGGAGGGTCACGAGGGGCCCACACAATAGGCCGGCGCGGCCAGGGCTTGGGCCGCGCCGCCTTGTTGTGTCGCCACCTCGTGGCCCCACTTCGTCTCCAACGTACCTATAATTTCTGATGTTCCATGCTTGTTTTATGACAATACTTACATGTTTTGCTTGCACTTTATAATGTTTTTATGCATTTTTCGGAACTAACCTATTAACAAGATGCCAAAGTGCCGAGTTCCTGTTTCTCGCTGTTTTTGGTTTCGAAAGGTTGTTCGGGCAATATTCTCGGAATTCGACGAAATGAAGACCAAACATCATAATTCACCGAGACGGACCGGACAGGAGACCCGGAGAGGAGGCCCGGGGGCCCCACACCATAGGGCCGCGCGGGCAGGCCCTCGGCCGCGCCG
>NW_025900878.1:0-51133 GCF_022539505.1 Lolium rigidum | reverse complement strand
CGCCTAAGAATAGTATTGATTCATGGACTAAATGCAAGGATGCTTTTATTGGTAGATATTATCCCCTGCTAAAATCATATCTTTGAGAAGTAGCATAATGAATTTTAAACAATTGGATAATGAACATGTTGCTCAAGCTTGGGAAAGAATGAAATCTTTGGTTAAAAATTGCCCAACCCATGGACTGACTACTTGGATGATCATCCAAACCTTTTATGCAGGATCTGAACTTTCCTTCGCGGAACCTATTGGATTCAGCTGCTGGAGGTACCTTTATGTCCATCACTCTTGGTGAAGCAACAAAGCTCCTTGATAATATGATGATTAATTACTCTGAATGGCACACGGAAAGAGCTCCACAAGGTAAGAAGGTAAATTCGTCGAAGAATCCTCTTCCTTGAGTGATAAGATTGATGCTATTATGTCTATGCTTGTGAATGATATGACTAATGTTGATCCTAATAATGTTCCGTTAGCTTCATTGGTTGCCCAAGAAGAACATGTTGATGTGAACTTCATTAAAAATAATAATTTCAACAACAATGCTTATCGGAACAATTCTAGTAATAACTATAGGCCATATCCTTATAATAATGGTAACGGTTATGCTAATTCTTATGGGAATTCTTACAACAATAATAGGAACACACCCCCTGGACTTGAAGCTATGCTTAAAGAATTTATTAGTACACAAACTGCTTTTAACAAATCTGTTGAGGAAAAGCTCAATAAAATTGATATTCTCGCTTCTAAGGTTGATAGTCTTGCCTCCGATGTTGATCTTTTGAAATCGAAAGTTATGCCTAATAATGATATTGAAAATAAAATTGTTACTACAGCAAATGCCATCCAAGTTAGAATTAATGAGAATATAAGATTGATGGCTGAATTGCATGCTAGGTGGGAAAGAGAAGAAAATGAAAAACTAGCTAAAGAGAATAATGTAGCTAAAGTTTGGACTATTACCACCACTAGTAATGTTAATGATTCACATGTTGCTGCACCTCCTACTATCAATGGTAAAATAATTGGTGTTGGCAATGTTTCCACTTCTAATGCAAAGCCTCGCAAAACTGCTAAAGCTGCTAAAACTGCTGAAACTGCTTGTGATAAAACTGCTGAAATTTTTTCCAACATTGGGGATGATGATCCCATTGCTGTAGATCATAATGGTTTGGATTTTGATGATTGCCACATCTCTGAAGTTATAAAGTTCTTACAAAAACTTGCTAAGAGTCCCAATGCTAGTGCTATAAACTTGGCTTTCACAAAACATATTACAAATGCTCTCATAAAAGCTAGAGAAGAGAAACTAAAACTTGAAACTTCTGTTCCTAGAAAGCTAGAGGATGGTTGGGAGCCCATCATTAAGATGAAGGTCAATAACTTTGATTGTAATGCTTTATGTGATCTTGGTGCAAGTATTTCCGTTATGCCTAAGAAAATCTATAATATGCTTGACTTGCCACCATTGAAGAATTGTTATTTGGATGTTAATCTTGTTGATAATGCTATAAAGAAACCTTTGGGGAGAGTTGATAATGTTCGCATTACCGTTAACAATAACCTTGTCCCCGTTGATTTTGTTGTCTTGGATATTGAATGCAATGCATCTTGTCCCATTATATTGGGAAGACCTTTTTTTCGAACTGTTGGTGCTACCATTGATATGAAGGAAGGTAATATTAAATATCAATTTCCTCTCAAGAAAGGTATGGAACACTTCCCTAGAAAGAGAATGAAGTTACCTTTTGATTCTATTATTAGAACAAATTATGATGTTGATACTTCGTCTCTCGATAATACTTGATATACACTTTCTGCGCCTAGCTGAAAGGCGTTAAAGAAAAACGCTTATGGGAGACAACCCATGTTTTTACTACAGTATTTTGTTTTATATTTGAGTCTTGGAAGTTGTTTAATACTGTAGCAACCTCTCCTTATATTAGTTTTGTGCATTGTTGTGCCAAGTAAAGTCTTTGATAGTAAGGTTCATACTAGATTTGGATTACTGCGCAGTAACAGATTTCTTTGCTGTCACGAATTTCGACCTGCCCCTCTGTAGGTAGCTCAGAAAAATATGCCAATTTACGTGTGTGATCCTCAGATATGTACGCAACTTTCATTCAATTTGGGCATTTTCATCTGAGCAAGTCTGGTGCCTCAATAAAATCCATCTTTACGGACTGTTCTGTTTTGACAGATTCTGCCTTTTTATTTCGCATTGCCTCTTTTGCTATGTTGGATGAATTTCTTTGATCCATTAATGTCCAGTAGCTTTATGCAATGTCCAGAAGTGTTAAGAATGATTGTGTCACCTCTGAACATGTTAATTTTTATTGTACACTAACCCTCTAATGAGTTGTTTCGAGTTTGGTGTGGAGGAAGTTTTCAAGGATCAAGAGAGGAGAATGATGCAATATGATCAAGTAGAGTGAAAGCTCTAAGCTTGGGGATGCCCCGGTGGTTCACCCCTGCATATTCTAAGAAGACTCAAGCGTCTAAGCTTGGGTATGCCCAAGGCATCCCCTTCTTCATCGACAACATTATCAGGTTCCTCCCCTGAAACTATATTTTTATTCCATCACATCTTATGTACTTTGCTTGGAGCGTCGGTTTGTTTTTGTTTGAATAAAATGGGTCCTAGCATTCATTGTGTGGGAGAAAGACACGCTCCGCTGTTGCATATGGACAAATATGTCCTTAGGCTTTACTCATAGTATTCATGGCGAAGGTTGAATCTTCTTCGTTAAATTGTTATATGGTTGGAATCGGGAAATGCTACATGTAGTAATTCTAAAATGTCTTGAATAATTTGATACTTGGCAATTGTTGTGCTCATGTTTAAGCTCTTGCATCATATACTTTGCACCAATTAATGAAGAAACACCTAGAGCTTGCTAAATTTGGTTTGCATATTTGGTCTCTCTAAAGTCTAGATAATTTCTAGTATTGAGTTTTGAACAACAAGGAAGACGGTGTAAAGTCTTATAATGTTTACAATATGTCTTTTATGTGAGTTTTGCTGCACCGGTTCATCCTTGTGTTTGTTTCAAATAACCTTGCTAGCCTAAACCTTGTATCGAGAGGGAATACTTCTCATGCATCCAAAATCCTTGAGCCAACCACTATGCCATTTGTGTCCACCATACCTACCTACTACATGGTATTTCTCCGCCATTCCAAAGTAAATTGCTTGAGTGCTACCTTTAAAATTACCATTCTTCACCTTTGCAATATATAGCTCATGGGACAAATAGCTTAAAAACTATTGTGGTATTGAATATGTACTTATGCATTTTATCTCTTATTAAGTTGCTTGTTGTGCGATAACCATGTTCCTGGGGACGCCATCAACTACTCTTTGTTGAATATCATGTGAGTTGCTATGCATGTCCGTCTTGTCCGAAGTAAGGGAGATCTACCACTTTAATGGTTAGAGCATGCATATTGTTAGAGAAGAACATTGGGCCGCTAACTAAAGCCATGAATCATGGTGGAAGTTTCAGTTTTGGACATATATCCTCAATCTCATATGAGAACATTAATTATTGCTACATGCTTATGCATTAAAGAGGAGTCCATTATCTGTTGTCCATGTTGGCCCGGTATGGATGTCTAAGTTGAGAATAATCAAAAGCGAGAAATCCAAAATGCGAGCTTTCTCCTTAGACCTTTGTACAGGCGGCATGGAGGTACCCCTTGTGACACTTGGTTAAAACATGTGTATTGCGATGATCCAGGTAGTCCAAGCTAATTAGGACAAGGTGCGGGCACTATTAGTATACTATGCATGAGGCTTGCAACTTGTAAGATATAATTTACATAATACATATGCTTTATTACTACCGTTGACAAAATTGTTTCTTGTTTCCAAAATAAAAGCTCTAGCACAAATATAGCAATCGATGCTTTCCTCTTTGAAGGACCTTTCTTTTACTTTTATGTTGAGTCAGTTCACCTATCTCTCTCCACCTCAAGAAGCAAACACTTGTGTGAACTGTGCATTGATTCCTACATACTTGCATATTGCACTTGTTATATTACTTTATGTTGACAATTATCCATGAGATACACATGTTATAAGTTGAAAGCAACCGCTGAAACTTAATCTTCTTTTGTGTTGCTTCAATACCTTTACTTTGATTTATTGCTTTATGAGTTAACTCTTATGCAAGACTTATTGATGCTTGTCTTGAAAGTACTATTCATGAAAAGTCTTTGCTTTATGATTCATTTGTTTACTCATGTCATTACCATTGTTTTGATCGCTGCATTCATTACATATGTTTACAATAGTATGATCAAGGTTATGATGGCATGTCACTCCGAAATTATCTTTGTTATCGTTTACCTGCTCGGGACGAGCGAGAACTAAGCTTGGGGATGCTGATACGTCTCCGACGTATCGATAATTTCTTATGTTCCATGCCACATTATTGATGATATCTACATGTTTTATACACATTATATGTCGTATTTATGCATTTTCCGGCACTAACCTATTAACGAGATGCCGAAGAGCCGGTTGTCTGTTTTCTACTGTTTTTGGTTTCAGAAATCCTACAAAGGAAATATTCTCGGAATTGGACGAAATCAACGCCCGGGGTCCTATTTTTGCACGAAGCTTCCGGAAGACCGAGGGGAAAGGAAGTGGGGCCACGAGGCGCCGACACAACAGGGCGGCGCGGCCTGGCCCTTGGCCGCGCCGGCCTAGCGTGTGGGGCCCTCGTGTGGCCCCCCGCGTTGCCCTTCCGCCTACTTAAAGCCTTCGTCACGAAACCCCCAGTACCGAGAGCCACAATACGGAAAACCTTACTGAGACGCCGCCGCCGCCAATCCCATCTCGGGGGATTCTGGAGATCACCTTCGGCACCCTGCCGGAGAGGGGATTCATCTCCCGGAGGACTCTTCACCGCCATGGTCGCCTCCGGAGTGATGAGTGAGTAGTTCACCCCTGGACTATGGGTCCATAGCAGTAGCTAGATGGTTGTCTTCTCCTCATGTGCTTCATTGTCGGATCTTGTGAGCTGCCTAACATGATCAAGATCATCTATCTGTAACTCTATATGTTGTGTTTGTCGGGATCCGATGGATAGAGAATACTATGTTATGTTGATTATCAATCTATTACCTATGTGTTATTTATGATCTTGCATGCTCTCCGTTATTAGTAGAGGCTCTGGCCAAGTTTTTGCTCTTAACTCCAAGAGGGAGTATTTATGCTCGATAGTGGGTTCATGTCTCCAGTGAATGCGGGGAGTGACAGAAACCTCTAAGGTTATGGATGTACTTGTTGCCACTAGGGATAAAACATTGATGCTATGTCCGAGGATGTACTTATTGATTACATTACGCACCATACTTAATGCAATTGTCTGTTGTTTTACAACTTAATACCTGGAAGGGGTTCGGATGATAACTCGAAGGTGGACTTTTAGGCATAGATGCATGCTTGGATAGCGGTCTATGTACTTTGTCGTAATGCCCAATTAAATCTCACAATTTTCATCATGTCATGTATGTGCATTGTTATGCCCTCTCTATTTGTCAATTGCCCGACTGTAATTTGTTCACCCAACATGCTATCTTATGGGAGAGACACCTCTAGTGAACTGTGGACCCCGGTCCATTCTTTTACATCGAATACAATCTACTGCAATACTTGTTCTACTGTTTTATGCAAACAATCATCATCCACACTATACATCTAATCCTTTGTTACAGCAAGCCGGTGAGATTGACAACCTCACTGTTTCGTTGGGGCAAAGTACTTTGGTTGTGTTGTGCAGGTTCCACGTTGGCGCCGGAATCTCCGGTGTTGCGCCGCACTACATCCCGCCGCCATCAACCTTCAACGTGCTTCTTGGCTCCTCCTGGTTCGATAAACCTTGGTTTCTTTCTGAGGGAAAACTTGCTGCTGTGCGCATCATACCTTCCTCTTGGGGTTCCCAACGAACGTGTGAGTTACACGCCATCAGACACTCATGTGAATAGATCAAGGCATGATGTTGAGGAGGTAATGTCAATGAGTGACTTTGATAATGATAAAAATAGGAGTAGATACATATAGATAAAAAGGAGTATGAAGGTGACATCAATTCATGAGGTCAAGGTGATGATGAAAAAGAATAGAGGATTGAGATGGGCATGATGAAATATAAGTTGCTCTTCAAGTAAGAGGTCAATTGGAAGTGATTTGAAAGTATCAAATGATCATCCATTTGATCAAAAATTGGAGGATAGGGGAATACAATGTGGTAGATCAGAGGTGTGCATAAGATGTGAAAGTGTTGCCATTTGAAAAAGGATTTATTTGAAAGGTTTGTGAAACACCTCAATTGTCTAGGGACAAATGGGAATGAACTCAAGTGGAATGGAATTTGAAAATATTGAGAGAAAACTAGTTGGGAACATTTCAAAGTATTCTACTTACTTTCTCAAGTAAAGTAGAGTTTTTCTCAAATGTAAAATAAGCAAGAGGAAAATAAGAAATGGTATAGGTACCCTAAACAAACCTTTTGTTAAAAATAAGGCAAGATAGAAAATAATGTTTTAGAAATCAGTACTTTTAGTAGAAATGGGATGAGAAACAAAACCCATTTCAGTTCCTTGTTTTCCTTGAAGAAATATTTTGAAAAGATTTAATAAAACTGGAAGTAGTTTTGTGATCAAAACTTGAGAAGGAAAAACAATAGGGTTTTTGAGAAGAAAACTTAATTTAGGGAGAAGTGTTCTCAAGGGTAGATGGTGGCTAAAAAATGTACCCATCATTCCCACTCTTGGTTTTGTGAAGATTAAACTTGAATAAAAACAAGAGGTAAAATTGAAGGAAGTGTTCTAGTGTTGAAACACTCGGATAGGGTATAAGATCAAGTTGAATATATGTCTTGCAAGGATAGTCCGAGACATGCAAGACGTGGAGGTTGAAGAGAATGCTGCATAGATGAGATCCATGCATTGAAGTCAACAATAACAGTTGTGGGTGCTTAGAGATCAATTGCCAAAGTCTGGACATTTAAAGCCTCGTCAACACGGATGGTCGACATGGCCTCAAAACCAACAAGGATGAGTGGGTAAAAGAGAAGGGTGCAAGTTTGGAATCAAGGATGATTTGAGCTAACTTAAACACAAAGAGGAATTTTAAGTAGGCACACTCATGTTGCCATGAGTAGAAAAGTTTGATGTGGAGAAAAAGGAAAACAACTTTTCCGAAGTCACATAGGTGTTTTATTAGGTGAGTTGCTTGCTTGACCACTAGAGGTGTTGATCTACGAGGTAGCTCAAGACAAAACTCAACAAGCAAAACAAGACAATACATCTACCAACAGATCAAAGCAATTCATCTTAACAAACAGATCAAGGCAATTCATCTTAATTAGTCTACAGAAAAAGTTTTTGTTCCCCTAATTTTTGCATTATGGACAAATAAACAAGGTTGCAAAAAGTGGGGTGTTACAAGCTCTCTGCAAGGTAATGCCACACAAGTGGTAAATGGACAAAGACTCAAGCATTATATCTCTGGTGATTCTTATAATGAAGATGTTGATGTTATTCGAGTGGTAACTCCGGAAGCCTTCATCAAAGGCCAAATTGACAGTCCTGCGGAGTTCGACTTTGAATAGGTAACAGTATTGGTAAGAAAAAGTCCGCGTTTAACTTTCCGAACAATGTTTTTGCTATTTTTGGGAAATATGAAAAATTACGAGATCGAAACGGAGTGGAGGAGACGCACGAGGGCGTGCCCTCATAGGCCGGCGCGGGCCCCAGCCTGGCCGCGCCGCCCTATGAGGAGAGCCCCTCGTTGTCCCCCTCCGACTCTGGTTCGACCTGGTACTTTCCGTTTGTCATGAAAATTTCTGCTATATAATCCCCCGGACCCCTGGAGGTCCGTATATCGTTTTCTCGTCGTTTTTTATTTCGAGCTATTTCTGCCAGGATCTGCGTCGGATCTAGAGCCACCATGTCTTTGTCGGGAACTCCGAAGGACAGCTTCCTTGAGGACGTCGTCAACCCGTACATGAGCGAGTTGAAGATGCACCCCAAGGAATTGTTGCTCGTCGATGGAGAGTTGCAGATTGAAGATGTCCGCGGTCCTAAGGGAGAAGGAAGCTTGGAAGACAGGATGGAGAAGCTAGAACAAGAGGTCTTTAACTACAAGAAGATGGCTGAGCGTGAAGTGGACATCTTCCACAAGATCGTGTCTGAACTTATTGATGAACACGAGAAGGAGACTGCAAAGCTGTGGAACGATATCCTCTTACTTCACGACACCACCAACAAACTCCAAGCTCAACTCTATGATGTTCAAAATCAAAACTGTTAGTATGAAAACAGGTTTAAACACATAAGCTATGCTGCTAGTTTCAGGATTCCTGAGACCAAGATGTCGTTTGTTGATGGAGAGCCTCTTCCTTGGAAGTCTGATGATGGGAAGAATCCATCACCACCGCCGAAGGAGTAATTCATCATCGGTATTGGCACCCCCTTGGTTTGTTCCAAGCTTGGGGGAGTGCCGCGGTATCACATCATCACTATCTTTTACCTTTTTACTATCAAATAGTGTCATATCATGAGTAGGGAAGTTATCATATAAGATGTGTTGCGGTATGGAAGTATCTCTCTTTAGTTGGTTATCTATGTATCCCTTGGTGTGAGTTATCGTTATGGAATATTAATGAGAAGTCTTATCATTTACATATTGCACATCTTATTTTAGTTTGCAATTTCTATTATATGATTGATCTTGTTGTTAGTATTGGTATCACTTTGGGAGCATTGAGTAAATCTATTTGGTTTTGGCAAACTTAGCATTGGTCAATAGCAACAACACTTTGAGTTTAATTAGAAAAGAGGAAGTACATGTAGATATGTTATTATCTTTCTTGTTAGTTCCTAGCTTAGTATTCTGAAATTAAAATTGTTTGTGCTTACAAGGAAGATGCATGATTGTTTCTATCACATGTATATTTGTTTGTTTCCCTCAACTCTTATGCTTGCTAATCAACCTTGCTAGCCAAAAACCTATACTGAGAGGGTTTGCTTCTCGTGCATCCAAACCCTTAAACCAAACCTATGCCATCAGTGTCCACCATAACTACCTACTATGTGGTATTTCCCTGCCATTCCAAGTAAATACTTCATGTGCTACCTTTAAATAATTCGAAAGCTATTACCTCTTATTTGTGTCAATGTTTTATAGCTCATGAGGAAGTATGTGGTGTTTTATCTTTCAATCTTGTTGGGCAGCTTCCACTAATGGACTAGTGGCTTCATCCACTTATCCTATAATTTTGCAAAAGAGCTGGCAACGGGGTTCCCAGCCCCAATTAATCAACTTTCATTAATAACTCTCTTCACATGATTTGCCCTGATTCATCAGTAAGCAACTTAATTTTGCAATAGACACTCCTCCATGGTATTTGATTGATGGGAGGCACCCGAGGATTCGGTTAGCCATGGCTTGTGTAAGCAAAGGTTGGGGGGAGTGTCATCCTTAAATAAACTAAAATGCATGTGTAAACAAAAGAGAAGAGGGATGATCTACCTTGCTGGTGGAAATAACGTCCTTCATGGGAGCCGCTCTTTGGAAGTCTGTCTGGCAAGGGGGTTAGAGTACCCGCTACCATTCGTTGACAACAACAAACACCTCTCAAAACTTTACTTTTATGCTCTCTTTGTGATTCCAAAACTTTAAAAGCTCTAGCACATGATTTAATCCCTGCTTCCCTCAGCGAAGGGCCTGTCTTTTATTTTATGTTGAGTCAGTAAACCTATTTCCCTCCATCTTAAGCAAGCAATTGAGTTGTTGTGATCCAACCCCATCTATATTGTGATCTACTTAATCATGCCTTGTACTCTTCCTTGTTTAAGTGCAAGTTTTATCTGAATGAATATATAGCTTTGAAAGTTATCAATGATTATGAGAAGATTACTATGATATAAGCTTTAATATGAGAGCACTACTCAATAGATAGGTATAATCTGTTAACTGTTCTCTGACCAAGAACGAAGTTTGCCATCACCAATATTGATTTCTTATGCACCTTTATTTGTGATTACCTTCTACTTGTTTCAAGTTGAATTATATGAGGAAGTTGTCTACTAGAATGTCTTGTGTGAATTGATATGATGCTTCTTGTCCGTATTTTATTTATCGACTCTTCACTCCATAAACATGTGGTCTCTAATAAAAAAAATCTTCATCCTTCCTATTAGTAGTTTTGGGGTTTACTGAGCTCAGTTTCGCTTGGGGACAAGCGAAGTCTAAGCTTGGGGGGAGTTGATACGTCCATTTTGCATCACTATTTTATATCATAATTTACTGTTATTCATTGATATATTTCATATTTAGGGATGATACTTATGTTATTTCATCTATTTTGCATGTTTCATGATTATTGGAGAATCGCGCACCGGTGTCGGGATTCTGTCTGGAAAAAGCACCGTCGAATGCAATATTTCGGAAGATCAACAACCGACGGGAATTATACCGAAAATCCTATTTTTCCGGAAGACGGAGGTAGCCAAAAGGAGGAGCCGAGGAGGGCCGCCATGGGCCCCCTCATAGGCCGGCGCGGGCCCTGCCCGGCCGCGCCGCCATGTGGGGAGGGGGCCCACAGCCCCTCTCGGCCTCCTCTCCTTCGCGTACTTCTTCGTCCTGAAAACCTAAGCCCCGGGGGATAGTCGCGAAGAGTCACAGCCGCCTCGCGGGGCGGAAAACACCAGAGAGAAAAGAGCTCTCCGAGCAGGCTGAAATCTGCCGGGAAATTCCTCCCGGAGGGTGAAATCGACGCCATCGTCACCGTCATCGAGCTGGACATCATCTCCATCATCATCACCATCATCTTCATCATCATCACCGCCATCTCCACCGCTGCACCTCGTCACCGCTGTAACAATTAGGGTTGGATCTTGATTGTTTGATAGGGGAAACTCTCCCGGTATTGATTTCTACTTGTTATTGATGCTATTGAGTGAAACCATTGAACCAAGGTTTATGTTCAGATTGTTATTCATCATCATATCACCTCTGATCATGTTCCATATGATGTCTCGTGAGTAGTTCGTTTAGTTCTTGAGGACATGGGTGAAGTCTAAATGTTAGTAGTGAATTATGTTGGTTAGTATTCAATGTTATGATATTTAAGTTGTGGTGTTATTCTTCTAGTGGTGTCATGTGAACGTCGACTACATGATACTTCACCATTTATGGGCCTAGGGGAATACATCTTGTATTTGTTTGCTAATTGCGGGGTTGCCGGAGTGACAGAAACCTAAACCCCCGTTGGTATATCGATGGAGGAGGGATATCAGGATCTCAGAGTTTAAGGTTGTGGTTAGATTTATCTTAATTACTTTCTTGTATTTGCGGATGCTTGCAAGGGGTATAATCACAAGTATGTATTAGTCCTAGGAAGGGTGGTGCATTAGCATAGGTTCACCCACACAACACTTATCAAAACAATGAAGATTAATCAGCTATATGAAGCGAAAGCACTAGACTAAATTCCCGTGTGTCCTCAAGAACGTTTGGTCATTATAAGTAAACAAACCGGCTTGTCCTTTGTGCTAAAAAGGATTGGGCCACTCGCTGCAATTATTACTCTCGCATTTTACTTACTTGTACTTATTTCATCTCGCTATATCAAAACCCCCTGAATACTTGTCTGTGAGCATTTACAGTGAATCCTTCATCGAAACTGCTTGTCAACACCTTCTGCTCCTCGTTGGGTTCGACACTCTTATTTATCGAAAGTACTACGATACACCCCCTATACTTGATGGTCATCAGGCACCGCAGCTGGATTACCGCAGCTGGCAGAACCAAGCTTTGGGTATTCAAATAAGAAGCTACTACCAGAACCATTAGTAAAGTCCATTAGCCCAATAAGATTTCCTAGTCCAAGGAATTTTGAAGAATAAGACCAAAAGCTTAGAGTATTGGAAGAAATCATAGAATAGAAGAAAGTATCAGTGCCAGATATCAGAAGACTACAGGAAGGATCTGAATAAGGGATATATTCAATTATATCTACTGAGATCACCATGGAGTTTGAAAGGATCGTGATCCGTTCAAGTCAATTCCACGTTCCGAAACATGAGAGCGTTTGAACTTCGGGACGAAGTTCAGTTTAAGGGGGAGAGGCTGTAATATCCCAGGTTTAGAGGCAATAAAATGAGAGAACACCAAAGTGTGCATTGCATTCATGCATAGAAAATCCGGGAATTTTCGCGCTTTCAAATAAAACTTACCACGATGAATCGAAGTTTCACTTGATTTGCTGGAATTGAAGTAGATCATCAAGTCAAGCGCTATAAACTTCACTGTGATCTTTGCTAAAACCTTATTTTGGGTATACATAACTTTATCCATAGGTTGGATCAAAAGTAACTAGAACTATTACACAACACTTAAAAGTTAGCAACTACCTTTGTGTGTAATTTAATTCATTTATAAATAAGGTAAACCACAGGGTCTAAATTGCATACAAGCCACACATTCTTATTTAAATCATAACTTATTAAATACATGGAATATCATAAAACTAAATCCATTTACATTACGAATTATAGTTCAAACTATTTGAATAAAACTAACCATGAGTATTTTGAAACTCATATGATCATGCCTTGGTGAAATCAAACAACAACTATCCAAATTTGAGGAATAACCTTCAACTTCACCTTTTGACCAATATTATAATATAAATCCAATCAAATATGATATAGTGACTCATCAACAATAATAAAACCATCCACAAGATATTTTGTAGCAAATGCCACTTGGCTATCCAAAAATAAATCATATGAGAGGATAATGATCTTGCCACATGGGATGAAAATATCTACATGACTTGCATCCCAAGCTTTGCCACCTCATGCTCAAAGGATTGCTATGGATGAGGGCATGACAACCAAGCACCTTACTCATCAAACCAAATCAAGAGTCACCACCTATGTGTCATGATACTAAAGCTTGCCCAAGCCTATAAATAGAGCCACACTCCTTCATCCCTTTGCTCATCTTGTAGCATGATACATGTGAACAAACACATAGAGCCACTCCATATGAATTAGCTAGGATCAAGATGAAGAAGCTAGGAGGTGGAGGCATACCACAAGATGCAGGTTTATCAGATTTCCTGGAGAACAAGATACAGAAGATACCAAGGTAGAATTCCTAGGGAAACCATATATTTAGAGGATCATATCATCATCTCTTGAGTAGGACCTTAGGATATTCCAAGACATTGAGAAGTGAGAGAAGTTATAATACTAATCATATCCATGTTCATACAAGAATATTAGAGAAGTACTAATCCTAGTTGTTCAAGTCAATATTTGATCTTGGAGGTGAGAACCCTATTCCAATAGCAATACCTTAGAAAACCAATTCCATAATTATCACAACTTGATATTAATTTTAAACCCTAAGAATCTAGGATGAGTGTGCTGAGAGGAATATTAAAGAGGGATTAGTGAGGAATGAGTGGATCTTGTCTAATGCATGATTATACCTTGTAGATATAGATGATAAGTTAAACACATATGGTTAATAGATCTCATCTATCACATAAAATAATAAGTATATCATTAGTAGTTAATCTCAAACCAATCCTCATGCCTTGTATGGAAAAGTAAGGGAATTAAACCTAAACCTTGTTTATCCAAACATTAGAGACAACCCTAGTATTACTTTGATACAAGATTTCTACCTAAGTTAGGAGAAATAACCCTAGTCAATTAAACATAACCTAGCTTATGCCCATATTCCAATTCTTAGTTGTGTTTCACTTGAGTGATCACAACTAAAACCTTAAGATCACATTTGAATACCAATTCAAATATCCCTTTTGAATCATAAGTAGAACCCTGCCATGCCTCATGCCTATTTATACTTAAATTAGTGAAGCATTATCAAAACCCTAAACCTCTTCACATAGGATCCAATCCACCTAAAATATTGTTCCCTAACTTGTGTATCATAGATCACAAGTACACATTCAAGCTAGAAGTGCTAAGCAAGAGTCATAACCATAAAGTTATCCAACCATTTTCTTAAACCTTAGAAATAATTCTCCACATAAAATCATGATCCAATCCATCCTTATTACCATTTGCTTTAAACTCTAGCCATAATTAAAATAGATATGAACAATCAATATTGTTAAGCACACTAGTTAAACCTAATAATATTTTCATTATGCACATGTTCTAAATTTCAAATCATTTAAATAGATATGGTTCCTAAATTAAAAAGGGAATTGAAATAAATAACTAAACCATTTCTATTTTACTCAAGCCTCACAAGATAGCAATTAAATCCTAAACTAAATATTTGTTTAAACAACAAAATTATACAGTGAGCATTGTTATCAAGTTATATTGATATTCAAATGTTTTAGAACCTGCAAAGCAAAACCAGAATTCAAATTTGAATCCAAATAACAAATAGAAACCAGGAAATAAAAACAGAAAAGAAAATGGAAAAGAAAAGAGGAGAGAGAGGGGCTTACCAGGCTTACCTCTTCGGCCGAAGCCTAACAGCAGCCCAACACCAGCACTAGCACCACGGGCCAGCCTCAGCCCAGCCCACGAACAATCAGCCCACCATACCGTTTCGGCAAAGAGAAGAAAAGGGGCTTCGTCTTCCTCCCCGGCATCGACAGCGCACAGGAGTTTCCCGGCCACGTCGTCGCTGCCGATAGGGATGACCCTGGACGCCAAGACCATGCCCAACGTTCAATTGAAGTTGCACCGAGTCCGTGTGATCCAAAGTTCGCCAAGATTCGTGCCCGAACCGTGTGCGTCGCCGTCGTAGTATCTCCACCTCTGTCGCCGGCGAGGCAACGTTCCCGACCACCTCGAGCTCTATAAATAGCCAGGCAGAAGCTCCTCGCAACCCTAGTTCCGCACCACCTCTTCTCACTCTCTCTCCAGCTCTCCAAATCTCGCATTCATCTGCGCCAGGTCACCGGTGTCGAGCACGACGCCGTCGACTGGGAGCACCCCGGAGTCAATAGAGTAGACGAGGAGAAGCGCCATGCCTCAGGGAGCATCCTCGTTGAAGGAATCGAGAAGGGGAGGCCTCCACAGCCGTCAATCGATCTTTCCCTTTCCTCGACATCCCGGGGGAAAATGAAGATCATCGTCGTTCTCGTCTCCGGCGGACTCCGTCGACCACCCCATCAGTCTCACGGTGAGCGTGCGCGTCGTTAGGGCTAGTTATTGCATCTTAGGATCCACCGTAGCTTCGTTTCCGAATTCGCCGGAGTTGTGCCGCCGCAGCACATGCTCGCCGTCGCCACTCCGGTGACCTTTTCGTAGCGGCGCCACATCTAGCATGCTCAGTAGGTCGTGGCGATTCATTTGGTATACTTCGCGTACTCGCGGGAGGGCCAGAACGCCGTCGACGTTGCTCACCGGCGCGTCTCCGGCGAAGTCGACGTGGCATGTGGGGCCACTGGTCGTTGTTGACTGGTCGTTGCCATCGTGGCAGCTGACCCAGTCAACGACCCCACATGTCAGTCTGTGTGGGTAGAAACGAACCAGTACGTTTAGTTTTTGTCTTATTTCAAATTCCAGAAAAATGCTGAAACTTTGAAAAATCATATAAAATTCATTATAACTCAGAAAAATGCAAATAATATATCAAAATGCTCACAAAAATAAACTCTATTCAAATAAAATATAAAATAAAAATGTGTGTCAAAATAAAAATTCACTTATTTTTAACTTTGTTAATTATGCCTTTTCAATTTATTTAAAACACAATTTGAATTCAATAATTAGTGAAGTTTCAAATTTAAATTTTAACTATACAGTAACTAAGTGAAATGTTAAGATTAATATTCTTTACCATGTTTTCATTAACTTAAATATTAATGGTAATCCATAAACCCTAATTTGAAAATTGTTATTTCCTATTTTCTTAAACAATTACAAACTCTTGTGAAAACTAATAAAATGTCAAGCCATTACTGATTTTGTTTCAAAGCAATTAGTAACCACACCTATATTGCCAATTATAATTTTAAGAGTTGTACCATAATTTAGAAACCCTAGTTTTAATTTAAGTAAGACCTTAATCCCATTATTTTTTGTGTTCATCCTTAATTGTTGCAATCCTAAAACCCTAGGGGTTTAGCCCATGTGATCATATCCACTTCACCTTTAGGTGTAGAAACTTAATAAACAACCAATGAGTGCATACTCATGATCCACTAACATAAAACCAATTCACATAAGATTATCATTTCATGTCTCTATTTCTAATTTAAAACCTATATGATTCACTAGTACCACCTAGATACAAACACTAGCTTGTTAATTAGAGTAGTGCCATTGATCACCACTCCTATATACCACACCATTATAATCAACCTCAACCATCAAACCCTAGTAAAACCATAATGATGAACCCTAGTACCAACCTTTTGTAATAATTCACAACACATGCTCCTATCCAACTAAACCTATTTATGAAGTAGTAAACCACCTAGTGTAGAAGCCATTAGTGATTACTTAGTGAATCAAATGTGAAGCCATAGTAAACCCTAATAGCTAACTCATGAAACCACTTTGATAACCATCCCTTGATAGAATACCTATTATCAACCATGGTGATAAACCTACAAATACTTGTTACATATAAAACCATTCAACTTAAGAACCAATTAATACCTATTAGTAAACTAAAATGAATCCAATAGTAAACCTTAGAAAGCCATATCTCCTATGTATAGTAGTTCATATTCTTATTTAACTTGTTCTTCAAAAGTTATTCTTTTGAAGTACAAATGTCAATCAAACCTTAGAAGCCCTAATCCTTCTTTGAAATACTCATTAATTCTTAAACAACATGTTCTTCAAAAGATATTCTTTTGAAGTATAGTATAAGTAATCATTGATGTCTACGTTCCCCCTCCTTTCCTGTAGACAGTGTTGGGCCTCCAAGAGCAGAGGTTTGTAGAACAGCAGCAAGTTTCCCTTAAGTGGATACCCAAGGTTTATCGAACTCAGGGAGGAAGAGGTCAAAGATATCCCTCTCATGCAACCCTGCAACCACAAAGCAAGAAGTCTCTTGTGTCCCCAACACACCTAATAGGTGCACTAGTTCGGCGAAGAGATAGTGAAATACAGGTGGTATAAATAAGTATGAGCAGTAGCAACGGTGCCGTAAAAGTGCTTGGCGTGTAGTTGATGGTGGTGGTATTGCGGCAGTAGTAACACAGTAGTACAGAAACAAGCAAGTAGTAACTCAGCAGTAGTAACGCAGCAGTAGTAAACAAGCAGTAGTAACTCAAGCAGTATTTAGGAACAAGGCCTAGGGATTACACTTTCACTAGTGGACACTCTCAACATTGATCACATAACGGAATAGATAAATGCATACTCTACACTTTTGTTGGATGATGAACATATTGCGTAGGATTACACGAACCCTCAATGCCGGAGTTAACAAGCTCCACAATAATGCTCATGTTTAAGTAACCTTTAGTGTAAGATAGATCAACGCTACTAAACCAAGTACTAGCATAGCATGCACACCGTCACCTTCATGCATATGTAGGAGGAATAGATCACATCAATATTATCATAGCAATAGTTAACTCCATAATCTACAAGAGATCATGATCATAGCATAAACCAAGTACTAACACGGTGCACGCACTGTCACCTTTGCACACATGCAGGAGGAATAAACTACTTTAATAACACATCACTAGAGTAGCACATAGATAAATTGTGATACAACATGCTGCAATCATAAAGAGATATAAATAAGCACCTCACTATGCTATTCAATGAGTAAGTATTCTGTGAAATATGGCCTAAGAGACCCACACGGTGCACACACTGTCACCTTTACACACGTGGGACTAGGAGTCTCCGGGAGATCACATAGGTAAAACTCACTTGACTAGCATAATGACATCTAGATTACAAGCATCATCATATGAATCTCAATCATGTAAGGCAGCTCATGAGATTATTGTATTGAACTACATAGGAGAGAGATGAACCACATAGCTACCGGCACAGCCCCGAGCCTCGATGGAGAACTACTCCTCCTCATGGGAGCAAGCAGCGGTGATGAAGATGGCGGTGGAGATGGCAGCGATGTCGATGGAGAAGCCTTCCGGGGCACTTCCCCGCTCCGGCAGGGTGCCGGAACAGAGATCCCGTCCCCCGCATCTTGGCTTCGCGATGGCGGCGGCTCCGGCAGGTTTCGTGGGTTTCGTCAATTGGTATCGGGTTTTCTCGATCCAGGGGCTTTATATAGGCGAAGAGGCGGCGCAGAGGGCCGACAGGGGGGCCACACCATAGGCGGCGCGGCCCCTCTCGGCCGCGCCGGCCTATGGTTTGGTGGCCCCGTGGCCCCCTCCGGTCCTTCCCGGTGTTCTGGATGCTTCCGATGAAAATAGGAACTTTGGCGTTGATTTCGTCCGATTCCGAGAATATTTCGTTACTAGGATTTCGAAACCAAAAACAGCAGAAAACAGAACCGGCACTTCGGCATCTTGTTAATAGGTTAGTTCCGTAAAATGCACGAATATGACATAAAGTGTGCATAAAACATGTAGATAACATCAATAATGTGGCATGGAACACAAGAAATTATCGATACGTTGGAGACGTATCGCATCCCTCAAGCTTAGTTCCTGCTCGTCCCGAGCAGGTAAAACGATAACAAAGATAATTTCCGGAGTGACATGCCATCATAAACTTGATCATACTATTTGTAAAGCATATGTAGTGAATGCAGCGATCAAACCAATGGTAATGACATGAGTAAACAACTCGAATCATATAGCAAAGACTTTTCATGAATAGCACTTCAAGACAAGCATCAATAAGTCTTGCATAAGAGTTAACTCATAAAGCAATAATTCAAAGTAAAGGTATTGAAGCAACACAAAAGAAGATTAAGTTTCAGCGGTTGCTTTCAACTTGTAACATGTATATCTCATGGATAATTGTCAATGCAAAGCAATATAACAAATGCAATATGCAAATATGTAAGAATCAATGCACAGTTCACACAAGTGTTTGCTTCTTGAGGTGGAGAGAAATAGGTGAACTGACTCAACAATAAAAGTAAAAGAATGGTCCTTCAAAGAGGAAAGCATCGATTGCTATATTTGTGCTAGAGCTTTTGATTTTGAAAACATAAAGAGAGCATAAAAGTAAAGTTTTGAGAGGTGTATGTTGTTGTCAACGAATGGTAGCGGGTACTCTAACCCCTTGCCAGACAAACCTTCAAAGAGCGGCTCCCATTTTATTTTATTTTTGGATGGCACTCCTTCCAACCTTTCTTTCACAAACCATGGCTAACCGAATCCTTCGGGTGCCGTCCAACAATCACATACCATGGAGGAGTGTCTATTTTTAGTTTGTTAATTTGGGACTGGGAATCCCATTGCCAGCTCTTTTTGCAAAATTATTGGATAAGCTGATGAAGCCACTAGTCCATTGGTGAAAGTTGCCCAACAAGATTGAAAGATAAACACCACATACTTCCTCATGAGCTATAAAACATTGACACAAATAAGAGGTAATAAATTTTGAATTGTTTAAAGGTAGCACTCAAGCAATTTACTTTGGAATGGCAGGAAATACCATGTAGTAGGTAGGTATGGTGGACACAAATGGCATAGTGTTGTTTGGCTCAAGGATTTGGATGCATGAGAAGTATTCCCTCTCGATACAAGGTTTAGGCTAGCAAGGTTGTTTGAAACAAACACAAGTATGAACTAGTACAGCAAAACTCACATAAAAGACATATTACAAGTATTATAAGACTATACATCGTCTTCCTTGTTGTTCAAACACCTTACTAGAAATTATCTAGACCTTAGAGAGACCAATTATGCAAACCAAATTTTAGCATGCTCTATGTATTCTTCACTAATAGGTGCAAAGTATATGATGCAAGAGCTTAAACATGAGCACAACAATTGCCAAGTATCACATTACCCAAGACATTATAGCAATTACTACATGTATCATTTTCCAATTCCAACCATATAACAATTTAACGAAGAAGAAACTTCGCCATGAATATTATGAGCTAAGAACACATGTGTTCATACGAACCAGCGGAGCGTGTCTCTCTCCCACACAAGCATGATGTAATCCAATTTATTCAAACACAAACAAAAATAGAAACAAACAAACGTACGCTCCAAGTAAAGTACATAAGATGTGGCCGAATAAAAATGTAGTTTCGTGGGAGGAACCCGATAATGTTGTCGATGAAGAAGGGGATGCCTTGGGCATCCCCAAGCTTAGACGCTTGAGTCTTCTTGATATATGCAGGGGTGAACCACCGGGTGCATCCCCAAGCTTAGAGCTTTCACTCTCCTTGATCGTAGTATATCATCCTCCTCTCTTGACCCTTGAAAACTTCCTCCACACCAAACTCGAAACAACTCATTAGAGGGTTAGTGGACAATAAAAATTAACATGTTCAGAGGTGACACAATCATTCTTAACACTTCTGGACATTGCATAAAGCTACTGGACATTAATGGATCAAAGAAATTCATCCAACATAGCAAAAGAGGCAATGCGAAATAAAAGGCAGAATCTGTCAAAACAGAACAGTCCGTAAAGATGGATTTTATTAGGCCACCAGACTTGCTCAAATGAAAATGCTCAAATTGAATGAAAGTTGCGTACATATCTGAGGATCATGCACGTAAATTGGCATAATTTTCTGAGCTTCCTGCAGGGCAGTGGGCTCAGATTCGTGACAGCAAAGAAATCTGGAACTGCGCAGTAATCCAAATCTAGTACTTACTTTACTATCAAAGACTTTACTTGGCACAACAAAACATAAAACTAAGATAAGGAGAGGTTGCTACAGTAGTAAACAACTTCCAAGACACAAATATAAAACAAAGTACTGTAGCAAAATAACACATGAGTTATCTCCCAAGAAGTTCTTTCTTTTTAGCCATTAAGATGGGCTCAAGCAGTTTTAATGATGCACTCGCAAGAGATAGTATGTGAAGCAAAAGAGAGCATCAAGAGGCAAATTCAAAACACATTTAAGTCTAACATGCTTCCTATGCATAGGAATCTTGTAAATAAACAAGTTCATGAAGAGCAAAGTAACAAGCATAGGAAGATAAAACAAGTATAGCTTCAAAAATTTCAGCACATAGAGAGGTGTTTTAGTAACATGAAAATTTCTACAACCATATTTTCCTCTCTCATAATAACTTTCAGTAGCATCATGAGCAAACTCAACAATATAACTATCAAATGAAACATTCTTATCATGAGTCTCATGCATAAAATTATTACTACTCCCAACATAAGCATAATCAATTTTATTAGTTGTAGTGGGAGCAAATTCAACAAAGTAGCTATCATTATTATTCTCATCATCAAATATAGGAGGCATATTGTAATCATAATCAAATTCACTCTCCATAGTAGGTGGCACCAAAAGACCACTATCATTATAATCATCATAAATAGGAGGTAAAGAATCATCAACGTAAATTTTCTCCTCAATGCTTGGGGGACTAAAAAGATCATGAAAACCAGCTTCCCCAAGCTTAGAACTTTCTATATCATTGTCAACAATGGTGTTCAAAGCGTTCATACTAATATTACTACCAAAGCATGCAAAGAAGATTTCATAGGTTTTTTAATTTTCGCATCAAACAATCCATGTTTTAAATCAGGAAATAGAACAAGAAGCTCATTGTTGTCCATTATGCCAAACTAGTGTAAACAAGAAACAACAAGATGCAATTGCAGGATCTAAAGGAAATAGCTTCGAGCACACACACAACGGCGCCGTAAAAATACTTTACCCGGGACCGTAGTATGAGAGCCTTTTACCTTTCCTCCCCAGCAACGGCGCCGTAAAAGTGCTTGATGTCTACGTTCCCCTCCTTTCTCGTAGACAGTGTTGGGCCTCCAAGAGCAGAGGTTTGTAGAACAGCAAGCAAGTTTCCCTTAAGTGGATACCCAAGGTTTATCGAACTCAGTGGAGGAAGAGGTCAAAGATATCCCTCTCATGCAACCCTCGCAACCACAAAGCAAGAAGTCTCTTGTGTCCCCAACACACCTAATAGGTGCACTAGTTCGGCGAAGAGATAGTGAAATACATGTGGTATAAATAAGTATGAGCAAGAGTAACGGTGCTGTAAAAGTGCTTGGCGTGTAGTTGATGGTGGTGGTATTGCGGCAGTAGTAACACAAGAGTACAAGAAACAAGCAAGTAGTAACTCAGACAGTAGTAACGCTAGCAGTAGTAAACAAGCAGTAGTAACTCAGCAGTATTTAGGAACAAGGCCTAGGGATTACACTTTCACTAGTGGACACTCTCAACATTGATCACATAACGTAATAGATAAATGCATACTCTACACTTTTGTTGGATGATGAACATATTGCGTAGGATTACACGAACCCTCAATGCCGGAGTTAACAAGCTCCACAATAATGCTCATGTTTAAGTAACCTTTAGTGTAAGATAGATCAACGCTACTAAACCAAGTACTAGCATAGCATGCACACTCGTCACCTTCATGCATATGTAGGAGGAATAGATCACATCAATATTATCATAGCAATAGTTAACTCCATAATCTACAAGAGATCATGATCATAGCATAAACCAAGTACTAACACGGTGCACGCACCGTCACCTTTGCACACATGCAGGAGGAATAAACTACTTTAATAACACATCACTAGAGTAGCACATAGATAAATTGTGATACAACATGCTGCAATCATAAAGAGATATAAATAAGCACCTCACTATGCTATTCAATGAGTAAGTATTCTCGTGAAATATGGCCTAAGAGACCCACACGGTGCACACACCGTCACCTTTACACACGTGGGACTAGGAGTCTCCTGGAGATCACATAGGTAAAACTCACTTGACTAGCATAATGACATCTAGATTACAAGCATCATCATATGAATCTCAATCATGTAAGGCAGCTCATGAGATTATTGTATTGAACTACATAGGAGAGAGATGAACCACATAGCTACCGGTACAGCCCCGAGCCTCGATGGAGAACTACTCCTCCTCATGGGAGCAAGCAGCGGTGATGAAGATGGCGGTGGAGATGGCAGCGATGTCGATGGAGAAGCCTTCCGGGGCACTTCCCCGCTCCGGCAGGGTGCCGGAACAGAGATCCCGTCCCCCGCATCTTGGCTTCGCGATGGCGGCGGCTCCGGCAGTGTTTCGTGGGTTTCGTCAATTGGTATCGGGTTTTCTGATCCAGGGGCTTTATATAGGCGAAGAGGCGGCGCAGAGGGTCGACAGTGGGGCCACACCATAGGCGGCGCGGCCCCTCTCGGCCGCGCCAGCCTATGGTTTGGTGGCCCCGTGGCCCCCTCCGGTCCTTCCCGGTGTCTCGGATGCTTCCGATGAAAATAGGAACTTTGGCGTTGATTTCGTCCGATTCCGAGAATATTTCGTTACTAGGATTTCTGAAACCAAAAACAGCAGTAAAACGTAGAACCGGCACTTCGGCATCTTGTTAATAGGTTAGTTCCAGAAAATGCACGAATATGACATAAAGTGTGCATAAAACATGTAGATAACATCAATAATGTGGCATGGAACACAAGAAATTATCGATACGTTGGAGACGTATCAATCATCAACCATGTTCCGTAGAACTTAAAATTGACAACTATTCTTTACATATTGTTTCACCACTATTCTTTATGTGTATGATTGTTATGATGTCTTATATCACTTGGATATGATGCTAATATAACCAAACCCTAATAAGAACCTTGTTTGAGAATCATTCTAAAAGTGCAACCAACCCTAAATAAATCTTTACAACTCATATATCTTAAATCATCGAGGTTAGGTTACGCTCGGGACGATTGCATCTCATATTATGAATTATAGCATCTTTGCCAGCTCTTTAAACATTGTCCTTACCGGACGATGATGGTATTTCAGAATTTGGAGTTATCACGTATCGAAGCTTTTGCCTGCATAATCTTGCAGTCAAGAAAGGCAAGTTCATCGCTTGCTCATGTCATTTGATTATTTGTATCAAACTATATGCAAAGTACTATACTTATCACTCATGCATTGAAAAGCAAAGTATTATTTTACAATTATGAATATGACTATGTGGTGGGCAATGGAACCATGGTATGTGTTGATATGGTGGAGGTTCCATTGCATGGGTACTACTCATCTAGGACTAAGTACCAATGCCGTCCAGTGATTCTAGCACCGTACATATCGCGTTGACCATAAGATCTATAATGGTTCTGGGGAAGTCAGCTATATCTTTTCCCTTCTGCACGCCAACGGACTGGTAGAGCTGCGGGGTGTTGGAGGCACAGCCGTAGGTTGGGATAGCCTTTTAAATCCCCATCCATATGTGATGTTGAGCTCTACGGTCTATGATGGATTGTCCAAAGTACACCGTGAGTAAAGCCGTATTATCGGGAGAAGTCTACTGGGGGTGTACGGGTGGACAAAAGGGTGGGTTTGCAGTCGCGGAGAAGGCAGTGATTGGCTTGGACCTTACACCTGGCCCCACACCAAGGAAGTGTGGACGGGAAAGTACACCCGGTTGGTATCAAGGATAAGTTCTCTTATGGGAAAAGTAACGCACCTCTGCAGAGTGTATCAAATTGTGGCTGTCACTCCCTGTTCCGGGAAGGGAACTGCGAACGCGGCAGGAAAGGAACTCCATGAAGTTCTGGTCAACTCCGTGAAGACCGACGGGCATAGTTTTCGAATAAAATAAACCTTTTGAAGAAATGTTTATGAAAACTTGCATTGGCCTATGACTTTCTGGTCTATGGCTGTAGTTATGCATGATACACCTATTTCCTAATATGAACTTGCTGAGTACGCTCGTACTCATTCCCTCCCATTTGAACCCCCTTCTTAGATCAAGGAACCGAAGGAGAAACTACCGTGGAACTCGAAGACAAAGGAGTCAACTGCAACAAGAGGAAGAATCCAGTCAAAGAAGTCAATGGAGTCAACTTCTGCATCAACTATAATGGAAACCTAGACTAGTAATAAAAGGGAACCTTTCCCTAATCCTAGAACCTAAGTAGCAAGATTTCTATAGCAAGCCAAGTAGCTCTTAAGCTTGGGTTAGCAATAAGTTAGACTACGAGTCATTCTTCTGGAGCTTTATTTCAAGTTTTACCTCACTGTAAAGTAGGATCCCGGACATCACGAGGAGTTCCGGAATGGTCCGGAGAATAAGATTCATATATAGGAAGTCATTTTATAAGTTTGAAAATGATCCGGTGCATTTATGGAAGGTTCTAGAAGGTTCTAGAAAAGTCCGGAAGAAATCACTTTGGAAGGCGGAGTCCCGGAGGGACTCCACCACCCATGGCCGGCCAACCCTAGAGGGGTGGAGTCCCAAGTGGACTCCACCGAAGGGGCCGGCCACCCCCCTCATGGAAGGGTGGGAATCCCACTTGAGGTGGGAGTCCCACCTTGGGTAGGTTTCCCTACACATGGAAGGTTTTGGGTTGGGGTCTTATTCGAAGACTTGTAGTCCAACACTTGGGGGTTCCACCTATATAATGAGGGGTCAAGGGGAGGGGGCCGGCCACCACAACACCACCACCTTGGCCACACCCCAAGGAGGCCGGCCACGCCCTCTCCCAAACCCTAGCCGCCCCACTCCTCCACCACTCCCGCAATGCTTAGCGAAGCTCCGCCGGAGTTCTCCATCGCCACCGCCACCACACCGTCGTGCTGCCAGATTCAAGGAGGAGCTACTACTTCCGCTGCTCGCTGGAACAGGGAGAAGGACGTCGTCTTCATCAACACCGAACGTGTGACCGAGTACGAAGGTGCTGCCCGATTGTGGCACCGTCAAGATCTTCTACGCGCTTTTGAAAGCGGCAAGTGAACGCTCTACCGCAAGAACGAGAGCCTCCTCTTGTAGGCTTTGGAAATCTTCAAGGGTTAGTCTCGTTCATCCCCTCGTTGCTACCGTCTTCTAGATTGCATCTTGGCTTGGATTGCGTTCTCGCGGTAGGAATTTTTTTGTTTTCTATGCTACGAATCCCTACATAATCACACCTATGATAAGATGCAATAACATATTCTTCATGTGATCAACATTGAAATTCAAAGTGTCTAAAATGTTGTTCAGAGCAACAGTTTTTATCATCATAATAGTCAATCAAATCAATAGCAATAGAATTTAGAGTTCTCAAGAAATGTTCTAATCTCATCCCTTCTATTGATTCTCTATATTTCTTAGCAATCTCAGCAGCATTCAAGTACATAAACAAGATGTCATTGATATCCATGCTTGTGCTCATAACCGGAGTATTTTTTATATTTTCCATTTTCTAATTCTTTGGATTTTAGTTTTATAAAAAGGTACTAAAAGTAAACTAGCAATGCAAGCAAAAATATAATCCTAGTGTTACACTCCCCGGCAATGGCGCAAGAAAAGTATCTTGATAACCCCCAAGTGCAGGGGATCACCGTAGTACAATTCAAAGAAAAGTATTTGATTGTCAAATCCACGAGGATTTGAAGCTAAACTATCTATTCTCTAAAGCCCTATAACCTACTTATATATCCTTCTATGCAAGGTTAGGATCTATAGTGTGTTTGTGTGTGTGAAGAGGTTTATACTATAAAAATATAAGAGCTAAAAATAAAGTGCAATCAGTAAAACTAATGCAAGAAAAGTAAAATATAGTAAAGTGAAGTGAGGTGAAGTGGAGTAACTCAAGAGAGTAATTATTCTGGCAAATTGCTATTTTATTTGTGTGGTTGGCACAGTTAGAAGCTCAGTATTGTCTTTTTAGTATTCCTTTTAGAGAGGAGCCATAGATATGAGAAAACACACCCCTAGTGATTGATCCCAAGGCCAGTTAGGAGAAAACAATGGAATTATTAAGACATAAAATCCAACCACCGCTGTAAGTTTAAAGGTCCCAATAGTTATACCTCCCCCCTCCTCCTGTTGATTAACCATGAATTAACATATCATGAATCTAAGAATGAGGACATGGTTTCTGTCAAGCTCGAGTTGTCCCTCCTCCTATCATCATGAAACAGTGACAAGCTCATGTATTCCCCAACATATGTGCACTCATATATTAGTACAAGAGATAATCATATAAGATAAAAATTACTTATATGCAACCATCAACAAATTATCTCACAATTACCAAGAACAAGTAACTACTCAAACAAAGACATAGAAACACAATAGATCATGAGAAAATGATAGATTGCAATAAACATCATGTTTGCCAAGAGTTTACATTAGGGAGATGATGGAGAGGTGATATGGATGTTGATGAAGAGGTGCAGCCCAAGGTGGAGATGGCGATGAAGATTCATGTGGTGGCGCTGTCATGGCGAGACGGCGGCGCCGGCGGCTGCCCCCTTCCTCTTCTCTGGACTTGGTTCTAGTGTGGAGGAGGTTCTCCCTCTCCTTGGTGGCTTCTAAGGAGGAGAAATTTCGTGGCTATGGGTGGATGCCTCCAAAAGTAGGGTTTTCCCTCTATATATACAGGTGGAGATTTAATATTGACCATAAAATGGATGCCCCTTTGATCCAAGGACTCTTGGTTACCTCTAGAACTTTCGTATGACTCCCCTCTATCCTTTATGAGTCCAGTAAGTCTTGCCTTGGACGAAATCCTCAATATGGAAGGAGTTTGAGCCAATCACGTCACTTATTTTCAGGTTCCCGAAATTGCCTCTGTACCCTTCAGTAATATGGTGGCCATGGGGGATTCGAAGTCCGATTGGGGAAAATTTTATGTCTAAAAGAAAGAGAATAAAATTCCCCACAACTTTGTAAATAGGCACTTTTTCATTTGACACTTTTTTCGGGGCATATCGTGCCGATCTTCGAAAAAATTACTGCAGGGACAGATTTCAGGAAACACCAGATTTCGCCACAATGACTGGTTTCCTTCCATATTTTCCTATTTCCTACACAACAAAGTACGAGTATAAAACAATACATTGTGCACTTTTTAAATATTAATATTTTAGTCCCAATAAATAGCACACTATAAATTTTCTGAAGAAAAATTATGTTGAGTTACCCAAGAAAAGTATTAATGCTATTGATCCAAGGGTTCTTATAATTGGAAGTTTTGAAATACCAATTCCTCCTCCAAAACCCAAGTACCAAACATTAATGGTTGGAACAATTCTAATCCATTATGAGGTACCCTGAAAATTTCCTTTATTATAATGGGATTTCTATTTTCGTGCCCTCGGTTCCTTAGTTGTGCTCAGTTTTCCCCAGCCCCTTAGTTTTTCCTCAGTTTTACCCTAGCCTTTGTCTGAAGACCCGCAGAAGGAGCTCAGACGGAAGGAATCCGTTTATTTGGACGTTCTGTGCTGACGTGTTGCGCCGCGTCGTCTGTGGGGCCGCGTCGTGTGGGGCCGCGTCGCGTGGGGCTGGTAGAAAGGGACCGCGTGGGACAGGACGAGAAGCGTTTGGTTGCACGTGAGCAGGGAGCTGGGTTTTGTCTCTCTCGGCCCAAATTGGCATTTTTAAGAGCACCTTTTCCCCTCTTTCTCTCTCTGTCTTTTTCACCAAATTAGTATCAAATCTAGAGAAGCTTCTATTTCTGTCTTTCTTCAATATGGCAGCAAATCTAGTAGCAAATCTCTGGGGTTATTTATGCCTTTTGGCCCTCGTTTTTTGCCCAATATGGCAACAAATCTAGTAGCAAATCTAGAAGCTATTATATGATAAATTCACAGCAGCATAATCATAAAACTAAGTATAATACATAGGTAAACTGCATACAGCAGCCAAAAGCAGCCAATAACATTGTTAATGTTCACGACAAACTAAGCTGCAAAAATATACAAGATCACGCACGCAATGTATGGACAACAAGAAGATTAGGATGAATGAATTTGTTCTTCATTCCTCCTCATATATTTCTCCGTCGCTCCATTCGTGCAATTCCCCAAGGAAATATTCATTGAACTCCTTCCGTCTCGCAGTGTGAGGCCAATACATCGTCCAAACGGTATGGCTCCGTGTTCATTTCTCAAACCGTAGAATCCTATTCTATCCACACGTAGTGGCCACTCATCCCGGGCATTTGTATCATGAGAGTACGCTCCGATATAACCCAAATCCGTGTAGTAGATGCTGCCAGTGTTGAAGTGTCGGGTACACTCCGGTGTCGACGGAGATACACCGGATATAATTCACGAAAAAGGCATTACTGCCAATGTTAGTGACCGGATGGAGAGAGCGGCTCCGAGTGTCCACACGGTACACCAATGGTTTGCCCGCCAAAGCCGCGCCGACCAACAACACAAGCAGCAGATCACCATCCGACTCCACAAGGTAGAACTTCCGACGTCCAAGTTCTCGGAAATGAAATTAGTGTCTCCATCTTGACAAGGTCTCGCGCGCTGCTGCAACCGTATATTGGTGCACACTATTCTTCCGATCTCAAAATTGTCCGCAGCTACCGCATACAGCTTCACCATTGAACGGGGTAATGCAACGGAAACCATGGTTCTTGATCGAAAATCTTCCTTCTCCCCAATCCCCATCTTCATTTATATCCTTAGTTGGAGTGCTCTCATCGACCCAACCAATTACCGGCGGGTAATGTGTGGCAACGAAGACCATAGTCGGGGATTTGATAACAGCGACTGATTTCAGAAAAACAGATGGCATCTGCGCCTCAAACATCGTGTTCGATTTATTTGTGAGTGGGTTCAGCAGCCGTATCTTGTGCGGTGGGTTCTTCTGGGCAAGCACGATGACGCCACGGGAAAAGCCGACGAAGTAGAATCTAAAATATATTGAAAAGATAACATTCAGCACTAAGATTGAAAATAAGATCTATGGTGACGCCACGGGAAAAGCCGAGGAATTTGAACCTTGCACGAACTGCAGATAGATCTATGGTGACGTAGCGGGATGTGCCGAGATGGAGGAAGGTGAACTCAGCGGCGCGTGGAAGGGCGTGGTGTAGCATGATCCATTCGTGCAGGTGCACGTCGGGATCAGGTAAACCTGAGCGCCAATTTCTACAGACTTGCCTCATAGCAGAGTAGCTGTCCACGTACTCCTCTTTGGCCAATAAGCATTCGCCGATCTTGTGAAGTGGTCCGTCGGCCGTGAGACCGGCCCAGCTCACGGAGGCGCCGCGCTTGGATGCGCCGCCCTCGGATGCGCCGCCCTCGGCGGCGACGGGCTCGGCGGCGACGGGCTCGGCGGCGACGGGCTCCGGCGGCGACGGGCTCGGAGGCGACGGGCTCGGAGGCGACGGGCTCGGAGGCGACGGGCTCGGGGGCGATGGCCGCCGGCGCATTCTTCTTCTCCATCGCCGGCGGGGGAGGGCTCGTACGGCGGTTGGGGTTTTTTGGAGAAGTTGATGGGACGTGAGAGGGGTGGTTTCGTGCGTGAGAGATAATGAGACGTACCGTGTGCGGAGGGAGGGAGAGAGGGGCTTACGCGTCCTAAATGCGACCCGAGTCAACAATGGCACGTCTTCCACGTCTGCACCGCGACACGCGTCAACAATGGCACTTCTTCCACTTCTGCACCGCAACACGCGTCCTCGAGTCTAACCCCGGAAATTTAGATATACTCATGTATACCCTCGAGTCATATACTAGCATTTTTTGTATGCTCAGCTTTCACCTTGAGTGCTAATACTCGGCTAGTGCAATATACTCAGCTTTACCCTCAAGTGGCTGGTCAACGAGAGAGTCAACAAATGGGATTAACTAGTTAAATGAGTTATTTAATGTGCAAAAATTCCGAAAAGGAGTGGCACTTACTCATGGAGTCTTTACCACAAATTTCCACTTCTCAAATCATAGATAAATCGTAGATAAATCAAGTTTCACCACAAATTGCCACTTCTCAAATCACCTAGTAGCTATGAAGGTGCATGGTTTTCCATAATAAGCCCTACCCAAAACAGCTTTCCCCAAAACATACTTTGTCTGAATGAGACCATAATTTTCACACTCATGTAGATTTGTATTGCAAATAGTTTGAGGTAGACCAAGATGGGTTTCATTGTACAAAACACGCATTTTCCATTTTTTAAATCTCATATTTGAATCCCTTAGTCTCGTTTACTACTCACTTGCCCTTGGTTTCTTGATACTACTCAGCTTTGCCCTCTCCCTTCACAAACTCTCACGGACGCCCAACATTGCCCCGATTGGTCTAGCCCATGTCACGCGGATCGTGCCCGACGACCGTTGATCGTATGATCTAACGGGCGGGATAACCCCTATCTCTCTCTCCGGTCGGGGCCACCACCCTCTCTCTCTCTCTATCGTCGGTTAGCTTCACGCAAAGTTTGGTTTTCTCGCATTATTTTTCACGAGCTAAATTATAAACTCTTTTTAGGCATTACTTTTCACGCAAAAAATGATAAACCATCACCGATTTGTTGTAGCCATTACTTTTCACGCACAAAAATGATACACCATCACCCATTTCGTGTACCCATTACTTTTCACGCAAAAAATGATAAACCATCACCGATTTTGTTGTAGCCATTACTTTTCACGCACAAAAATGATAAACCATCACCGATTTGTTGTAGCCATTACTTTTCACGCACAAAAATGATACACCATCACCCATTTCGTGTAGCCATTACTTTTCACGCAAAAAATGATACACCATCACCCATTTCGTGTAGCCATTACTTTTCACGCAAAAAATGATACACCATCACCCATTTCTTGTACCCATTACTTTTCACGCAAAAAACGATAAACCATCACCGATTTCTTGTAGCCATTACTTTTCACGCACAAAAATGATACACCATCACCCATTTCGTGTACCCATTACTTTTCACGCAAAAAAATGATAAACCATCACCGATTTTGTTGTAGCCATTACTTTTCACGCACAAAAATGATAAACCATCACCGATTTGTTGTAGCCATTACTTTTCACGCACAAAAATGATACACCATCACCCATTTCGTGTAGCCATTACTTTTCACGCAAAAAATGATACACCATCACCCATTTCTTGTACCCATTACTTTTCACGCAAAAAACGATAAACCATCACCGATTTCTTGTAGCCATTACTTTCCTTTTAGGCATTACTTTTCACGGTAAAATGATAAACTATACCCCCACAACGGTCGTCTCCTCCTTAATTTATTGTGTATAAACCCCCACAACGGTCATCTCCTCCTTATTTTATTGTGTAAACCCTACAACGGTCATCTCTCCCTTATAAACACCCACACGGCCATCCCATGTGTCAATAGGTTCTGCCTCTCTCTTCTTTTCGTTCACATACACTTTATCCATTGCCATGGCTTCCACGTCTCGGACGCGGACCGGAAGGGGAAGGGGAAGGGGAAGGGGAAGTGGATCATCATCATTGCCACCACCACCGTCAACACCGCCATTGATCATAGAGGAGTTCTTCATCGTCGTCTATGAAGACCCTTTGGTCAAGAAGGTACGTACGCGTTCCCACATATATGATGCATGTGATTAATTATGGGCATGTTCTAAAAAACCTTTAATTTCAAGGGTTCCCTAATTTCAAACGATCGGCGCTCGATCTCTTTGCGAGAACTCCCAAAAAAATTTGCGGACTATCTTGACGGCAAGGAGCCAGCTAAGGTGTATCCGCGAGCAGACTGACCGCGGTCCTCGTCTCCGGACCGTGGAGGTCCTATTTGACGGACAAGGCCGGATGTACCTCGACAAGGGCTGGGAGAAATTCGCCATCGCGCACGGTGTGGATTTCGGCTGGTTCGTACACTTCAAATATGAAGGCGATGATGTGCTCACAAGTGAAGGTGTTCGACGGAACAATGTGCAGGAGGTACTACTACTCGGACGACGAAGATACTGACGATGAAAGCGACGACGACGTGAAACCATGCATCCATCCCCTTTAGATAATTAAGGGGATTATGACCAAGAATATATATGTAGCTTCATATGCATCGATTTAGAGATCTAGCTATTTTCTATATATTATGCATGTAAAAAATAATATCGCATTTCCACTATTATTCGAGCACCACATCCTCCAAACGATGCCGATGCCGATGCCGATATCGGCATGGTCGAACGGCTATGCTCGCCGCCACTCGCTAGGTCAACGTCGGGATGCACAATGTTTAGCATAAGAGTCACTTTAGATTAAGCTGCGAAAATGGGCTGAGGCGACCCCTACAGAGCGGCTCTATATTATATTCTCTAAATAAAATAGACGACCACAGC
The DNA here is from genome assembly GCF_022539505.1 of Lolium rigidum. Lineage (NCBI taxonomy): Eukaryota > Viridiplantae > Streptophyta > Magnoliopsida > Poales > Poaceae > Lolium > Lolium rigidum. Next base: position 17,891 of record NW_025900878.1, on the reverse strand, counting down.
GGTCATTGGCTGCGGAGGCCCCACGGAGCGGCAATATATAATTTTCTATAAATAAATAGACGACCCATCGGTCATTGGCTGCGGCAGCCCCATAGAGCGGCCCCATTTGTCATTGGCAGCACCGCGTATACAATCGGGAAATAAAACGGCCCACGCGTCGGCCGGTAGATGGATCCACCCGTCAGCACGAGACGGTCAGCGAGGAACCGACCTCACGGTAACGGTAAGGCCTCCGACCTGACGGCAACCCGCGTCTTCGAGGGGTTTCAAACTAGAGGGAGGGGAAAACTGAGGAAAAACTAACGAGCTGGGGAAAACTGAGTACAACTAACGAAGCAGGGGCACGAAAATAGAAATCCCTATTATAATTGGTGAATCATTGCTCCTATCTTTATCATAGTAATAATGAGACTTGATCAACCTCATTCTTAACATGATAATGATTCCCATTGAACTATTGTTGTAGTAGTGCCAGAATTATTTGAATTATTTCACTCAATATTAGGTTTCTTTAATTATTTTAGCCTGATTTGGCAAATTTTGAGCTCTAAAAATTTTACGCATAAAATTGATACCTCCGATCCGGATTACGGATTGTAGTATGGTAAGATTTTTCCCTAAAAGACCTAGGTTTAATCGAACCTTGGGAAGCACTGCTAAATTGTGTATAAAGGAAACGTCTACAAGACCTTGCTAGTGTATTTTATCTTCAGTTTATCGGACCTATCTAGTTTACTTTTAAGGGGGTTGTGTTCAATAATGGAAGTAGGCCAGGGTTAAGGTTCCACCTGCAGCTATGCATACATATAGAAATAAAGCTCATATGTGTAACAAATAAAATATAGATAAGAGATTTGTAGGTAGCACATCCGTAAATACCCTTGCCCCTAAAGCCAGCGGTGACAAGAGCCTAATGGCCCAACCATTGTCCTCACAGCCGCAAGCAACGACATTTATTAAGTAAATATAGACCAAAGCCTTAAGTTAGATGATTGTGCTATGATCTCGAATGAATCACTAAACATGTACCAGTACTTTCCCCTTTTATGTCACTGAGGTTTCGCGCGTACACACCGTTCTCCACTCATCCCACCTCTTCCCTTGATCCTCCCTAATGACATGGGTACCTGCAGATCATCAAAGACGAGGCAAAGAGACAGGGATACAAGATCGCAAAACTCCTATTCAATCCTTACACATAACATATGATTAGATGCACATAGTTGCTGCGAGGATTCACCCCAACCCGCAGCCCGTCAGGACTACTCACACATAATATCAAGATCAAGATCAAACATAGAAATCATTGTGCAAAATACTTAGATTGAAATCACAATATTCTTACAACTGTTGCCAATTCTCAAGGAGAACTCTATTACAATGGTATGGGAAGACGGTACGGGCAGGGATTTCCCGTACCGGTGCCCGTTAAAGCCTCTGGAACCGCCTTTCCGAGCATAGTCAACTTTGCCATGCTCCTGACGCGAGTTTCTTCAGTAGTTGCAGGTCAATTTGCCATTATGACGTGATATCTTGCACAACATCCAAAAATAGAAGAGATTGTACATTTCAGTAGTTGAGAGGCAAACTTATTCAATTTCTTGACTTAGCTAGGGGTTTAAACGCGAGAAAATATGGCGTATTTCACATACATCAACTTCCCCAAGCTTAAACTTGATCGTCCTCGAGCAAGAAACAAAGAACCATAAGGAACTTGGCGTTTAAACCAAAAACAACGAGAAAGCAAAGTCACTTACAAGTGGTAGCCTTATGAGTCCAGTACTTCTTTCATTTGAAAGCTTAACATAGTTAGAGAAGTGCCAAGAATATGATAAAGCATTGGTAACTCGAGACCAAAGAAGAACCAGAGGGTCCCAACAGGCTGGGAGATAGGGCCTGTGGCATACCCTCCCCCATAGGGCGCCACCAGGGCTATCTAGGCCCTCGAGCGTCACCTCACTGCCTCCTTTCGCGTACCCCCTTATATACCCTATAAACTTACTTGGCCAGAATCACAGAGCTTTTCACAAAATAGAGAGCCACCATATCCATGATCTTAGATTGATCATACTCTCCACCCATGAGAGGGGGATTTCGAGGGCTTCTTCACCATCACCGCCACCAACGTCGTCACCAACAACCATGTGCTCATTCTCCTTCATCATGAGTGAGTAGTTCTTTGTAGGCATAATAGGTGGATGGGGATTGGATGAGATTGATCATGTAATCATTTTTTATGTATCGAGATTTGAGGTATTTGTCTTGAGGATATTCATGTATGAGTGTTGGTACACCTTTGCTATGTTTAATGCTTGCTACTAGGACCCGAGTGACATCATATAAATACTGAACTTCTATTGCCTCATCATATATATGAGTTTGACATCTATTTGCAAAGTATATTGCTTATTATTATGTCGAACCCCGCGAATCCCTAAAGTGACAATTATGGAAAACCAATGGGAATATGTGATAGTTCGAGGATATTGTGTGTACATGAAGTGTTAATACTTTGTTCCGGGCTATTCGAAAGGATATAACTTAGTTGCATGTACTTCCAATTTGGCCCCAGTAAAATGGGCAAGCAAGACAAAAGATGTTATGCAAGTTATCTTTGTTAGTATGCATAGCTATATTTGGATCATACACCTACACACAACTGAATTATTGATAAATTCTATGTTACTAGGATTACATTATATGATCAATAAAATTTATGCAACACCCTGCTATCACCCCATGCCTACGCTTTAATTCACTAAAACTTACACATTACTACTTCGAGTGGAACTGGAAATTTGCTGCTACTGTTACTACTTGTTTTATTGATTTGAATCAACAACTACAAATCACCACCTTCTTTGTGAGTTATTTGATATACAAGTGTGGTTGACAGTGACATCTCAATTGCTAAAGTATTATTGGTATTCTTGTGTTCCCCTTGAGTTGAAATATAAATTTGGGTAATACTTCCCATCAAAGATTTCAGCGACCCCCTATACTTGTGGGCATCAGGGACCTAACGAGTCAAATGTACATGGTATTTTTCGAGTATCAATATTTTACGAGGACTGATGATATGCAGAATTGAAATCGCGCAAACGGAGCCCAGAGGCCCAAAATCCTACAGGTGGCGTGACCGCCACCCTAGGTTGCGCCACCCATAGGATTGGGCGCCTCGAGCGTCCTCACACTAGTAGGAAAACCCTTATAGGCAAAGCTTAGTTCTGTGGCGCACCAAAATAAATGCGCCACAGAAAGATTTTTTGTGGCGCACGAGGAAGAATGCGCCACAAAAATAAGCTATTTTTGTGGCGCACTACCGTGCCGTGCGCCACAGAAATTATGTGGGGCCCACATCCTGCCACCACCAATAATTAGGTTTAGGTATTTCCGTGGCGCACATGGCTTGCCGCGCCACGTGAAATAAGTGCTTCGTGGCGCACCTGCTCGGTGCGCCACAGAAGTAGTTGATTCTGTGGCGCACTTGTGCTCGTGCGCCACAGAAGTAGTTGATTCTGTGGCGCACTTGTGCTGGTGCGCCACAGAAATAGCGCCTTCTATAACCACTCGTACCCCCTCCCCCCGCCCGTACTTCTTCCTCCTCCACCCCTCTTCCTCTCCCTCGCGCGCCGCCGCCCGTACTTCCTCGTCCACCCCTCTTCCTCTCCCTCGCGCACCGCTGCCTTCCATGGTGAGCGTGGCTGTCGTCGCCGCCGCCGCCGCCTCCTCCCTCCGCGAGGGCCGCATGCCGCCACGCTCCACCCATCCCCGCCACCGGCCAGCACAAGCCGCTGCGGCGTGGAGGAGGAGGGGCGGCCGCCGCATGGAGGAGGAGGGCCGGCTCCGCGTCAAGGAGGAGGAGCCGCCGCCCCTGCCATCATCGTCGACCTCCTCGTCCACCCCTAACCGGCCCCTCCCTCTTCCTCTACCCGGCCGCTCCTCCAACAAAGCATCGTCGGTGAGCTCCACCTCTCCCCTCCCCTCCCTCTTCCTCTCCCGTGCGGGCACAAAGTGCTCGACGAAATTACTTTGTCGGATTGAGTGATATGGCTACCGCTTGTTTGCTCTCCAAATTACCAAGTGATATGGCTATCGCTTGTTTTCTCTCCAAATTACTTTGTCGGATGTAAATGTCCTCCGGATCATTTGCAATAGTCCGGTGCACTCGTTAATTATGCATTTCATTTATCCGGTTAGTTTAACTTGATTGATTAGATAAATGAGATGAACTCGCTGAGCGAGTAATGATCTCATGGATGGACTCGGATGTAGCTAGAGGGTTGCCAATCATTGATTGGGTACCCTAGCTCATGCTGAGCCCTATTGGGTTATGATGCAAGTGGCTTAGTGAATGTTCCTATGGGTTTGAGGTAGCCCCGACAGCCTTTATGTTGTCCAAGGGTGGCTCCCCTTTACCGTGGCTGTTGTTGTGACTCTCTCATGCTATCCGGTTGATCCATGACTAGATTACCAGTAGCTTTTGTCGTTGAAAACAAAATAGACATTTAAATGTCTATATTCTCGATGGTATAACTAGCCGTGTGGTGCTAGGTGAGTTTGGATGGCTAGTTAGGGATTAATCCATGTTGGATTTCTCTCGGTAGTGTCACCATACCGACATACCAATGTTCCCTTGGTGATTTCCTTCGGCTGATCTTCGGTTTGCTTCCACCAAATGGCCTAGTAGCCAGATGATGATACAAACCGGGTATTCTACCCATTTTGGCCCGGCAAGCATGTGGTGACTCACCGGCCCGTGTGTGCTCGTTGGGCATGCACACCGCCCGGTGAGCTGTTTGGCCGTGTGTGTGTGTAGCCCGGCTTGGGACTTGGGTTGACTCCAATATTAAAAATGTCTCCCAAATATGGAGACAAACATTTTAACATTACCCCAATGATCTTAAAATGTTTTGCATGCTCTGTTAGGCCTTAATTGATGCCTTATGATCCAAATTACTATATTATTGGATTGAGTGATATGGCTACTCGCTTGTTTGCTCTCCAAATTACCAAGTGATGAATATATAATCCCTTTGGAGCATCTGCCCCATGCTATATATGTGTATTTGACCATGCTTATGATGGATTTCTTTTAAGGACTCTAGCTAGATTAGAGGGGAAAAAGTTGCTGCTTTGTTGCCTATGATAATGGATCATAAAATGTTTCCCTTTGTCCCCCGGTTGCCTCCTTAATTGATGCCTTATGATCCAAATTACTATATTATTGGATTGAGTGATATGGCTACTGCTTGTTTGCTCTCCAAATTACCAAGTGATGAATATATAATCCCTTTGGAGCATCTGCCCCATGCTATATATATGTGTATTTGACCATGCTTATGATGGATTTCTTTTAAGGACTCTAGCTAGATTAGAGGGGAAAAAGTTGCTGCTTTGTTGCCTATGATAATGGATCATCAAATGTTTCCCTTTGTCCCTGGTTGCCTCCTTAATTGATGCCTTATGATCCAAATGACCCAAGTCCCTTGCATGATCCCATTTGTCCCTAATGTTGCTTAAGATGAATAAATTCCCTCTAATCACCATTTGGAGATCAAGACTAGTTCTTGATTTCCATTAGCTAGACTCCAATATTAAAAATGTCTCCCAAATATGGAGACAAACATTTTAACATTACCCCAAGTGATTTACTTGTCGATGATTAGATGGTTGGTCGATCACTCGTACACTCGGGGGTGGAGCAAGTGAGGGTTGGTGTGATGGCTCAAATATGAATATCTTGTGCATCCTACCTGGCCTCACTTACTCCATCCCTGGATGTTAATATTTGTTTCGACCAACAAAGTATGAGGCATTCCATTTAGTTGATACCACTTGGCTCTTTCTTCCATTTTAGTGCCGATGATTAGAATGTTCTGGTCAATCTGTACACTCCGGGTGTCGCTAGTGAGCCCGGTGTTATGGCACAAATATCAATCTCTTGTGCATCCTACCCGGCCTCACTAACGCCATCCCGGGATGTTCATATTTGTTTCGACCAACAAAGTATGAGGCATTCCATTTAGTTCATACTAGCTACTTCTTAATTGCATTGGCCTTTCTTCCATTTTAGTGCCGATGATTAGAATGTTTGGTCACCTATACGCCGCAATATACTTTGTAGACGAGCCCCCCTTTCCCCGGCCGCCGTTCCGTGAACGAGTCCTTGATGAGACAACAACGCCGACATGCCTCTCCGGCGCAGCACCACTTTTCTCTCTCGCCGTCCGAGCACGTGAACGAGTCCTAATGCCAAGACGGTGCCAGCCTCCCTAGCATCATGCCGACCCCTGTTGTCGCGCTTCAGGCCGTGTCGATCATGCGCCCTGCACTCTTCGCTTCTTGCCCGGTGAACGAATAGACTAATCGTTGGAATAAGGAAGCCGATGACGGCCGATCGCAATTTAATCTTGCGACCGGCTGTCATCGGTTTCCTTATTCCAACGATCAGCCTATTGGTTCACCGGCAAGAAGGCGAACAAGGCAGGCGCGGGACACACGGCTTGAAGCGCGGCAACACGGCCCGGCATAATGCTGGGCAGGCCGGCACGGTCTTTGCATCAAGGACTCGTTCACCGGACAGCGAGGGACCGGCGTGGTTCTGCGCCGGAGATGCAGATCGGCGTTGTTGTGTCGTCAAGCACCCGTTGACTGAACGCCGACCGGGGAAAGGGGGCCCTTCTGCAAAGTATTTGTGTTGACCAACAATGTATGAGGCACATATTCTATTTTGTCATTCCATTTGCTTTGAGATTTTCAAAATGCCGATGATTAAAATGTTTGGTCACCGTACACTCGGGGTGGCGTAAGTGAGCCCGGTAAGATAGCACAAATATCAATCTCTTGTGCATCCTACCCGGCCTCGCTTACACCATCCCTAAATGTTAATATTTGTGTTGACCAACAATGTATGAGGCACTTATTCCATTTTGTCATTCCATTTGCTTTGAGATTTTCAAAATGCCGATGATTAAAATGCTTGGTCACCGTACACTCGTGGGCGGTGTTAGTGAGCCTCGTGTGATTGCACAAATATCAATCTCTTGTGCATCCTACCTGGCTCGCTAACTCCGTCCCGAATGTTAATATTTGTTTCGACCAACAAAGTATGAGGCCCTTGTCATTCCATTTGCTTTGGTATTTTCAAAATGCCGATGATTAAAATGTTGGTCACCGTACACTTGGGGGTGGCGTAAGTGAGCTCGGTAAGATAGCACAAATATCAATCTCTTGTGCATCGGACTTGGTCTCACTTACGCCATCCCTAAATTTTAATATTTGTGTTGACCAACAATGTATGAGGCACTTATTCCATTTTGTCATTCCATTTGCTTTGACATTTTCAAAATGCCGATGATTAAAATGTTTGGTCACCGTACACTCGGGGCGGCGTAAGTGAGCTCTGGTAAGATAGCACAAATATCAATCTCTTGTGCATCGGACTTGGTCTCACTTACACCGTCCCCGAATGTTAATATTTGTGTTGACCAACAATGTATGAGGCATTTATTCCATTTCTCTTGTGCATCGGACTTGTTGGTCTCACTTTCTTCCATTTTCATCATAGTAGGAACTGGATGAAGGACCCCGATGCAAGCGAGCCTGGTGGGTAGAGATGACGGAGCAAAGGAGGAACCGGATGAAGACTACTTTGTATCTCGAAATTGTGAATTTTGTATGAATTAAGAGTTGTATGCAAAACATTTGACACTTGCCACTATATATGTATCTCGATCGGGCTCTAAGTAATGTGATGATGATGTCTATGTTATATCCGTGCAATGTACATGATATTTATATTATATCTGAATGTTCCCGTATATAACCTCGTGTATCCGTATTGTGTATCCGTATTGCCGTGTATAAACCGCATATGTATAGCAGAGCAGCACAAAATCGTGTATAATACAAGCAAATTCTGTGGCGCACTAAGAAGCAATTCTGTGGCGCACGCTTTTCTGTGGCGCACCTAAGAACATGTGCGCCACAGAAACCTTAATTCTGCGGCGCATGGCCAGGTGCGCCACAGAAACCTTATTTTTGTGGCGACGTTTCTGTGGCGCACCTCCCGTGCGCCACATAATCCATTTTTGGTGCGCCACTGATGAGGCTTTTCCTACTAGTGTCAGCCGTCCATCAAGAGCCCCATATGATGGTCTTGATCTAAAAACCCATATACAAAGGACCTCCACCATGTATCGGAAAGGAGGCAAAGCGTAGATCAGAAACACCGAATAGATTTAGCACCAGCGAAGATTGGAGGGGGAACCTTTGCCGGAGCCACCACCGGAGAGATCTCCTACCCCTCCAAGATCTACATCAACACTACCATGATGAGAAGGGAGTAGTCCACCTCTAGACAATGGATTTATGGCAGTAGCTTGTTCTATCTCTCTTGTTTTCTATCATTGTATTAGCACCATATGAGCTGCCCAACATGATTAAGGTAATCTATGTAACCCCTTTTGTGGTGGATCTCTTTTCTATGAGTTGATATTATAGATTGGAATCCTCTTTTTTGTGAGATGTATAAGTAGATGCATATTTCATATGTACCCCTTCTTGAGTACTTGTCTTGATCCGATTTGTATGAGAGAAGATTTGTGGGGAACATGTGTATTAGATGGAGTTAGATGGGAGTATTGATTGAATAGTGACACAAAATTCAAGATCTACTTTGGTTTTACCTTTCTTTTGTTGCCTCACTAGGGATTAAGCGCATACACGTGTTATAGTTTCATCTAGTCACATTCTAGGTGGTGTTATTAAATCAAGGTAGTATATTTGAGATCCAAACATTATGTGAAAGTTCTTTAATCCATACTCTGTTAATTCTTAAATACCAAATTGCTTGGAGTTTTCCCTTGTTGGAGGAGTATAAGAGAGATGTGTTGCATCATCTCTATGTTAGGACGTAATGCACATACAAAATACTTATTTCACAATATGAGATTCCACCAACATAATATAACTTATGAATTGTTTAAGTAAATTACACCTTTATGAGAGAGTATACAAGTGAAACCATGAACATCGGTCCAATTTTAATCATAAGAAACACCAAACCAATACTTTTATCAACCTCTTATTAATTTTGAAAATACAAAAATACTTTTACCTTTAGTAAATCAAATCCAAAACCCCAAAAACCTTTACTTTATTGTTTTACTTTTATTGCCTAGTATAGATTGCTTTACTTTTATTTATTTGCTATACTCTTCATATTAGTTACACGAAACCTTGTGCTTGACAACCACACCGTGGAGTTGGGGGACACAGGGCAATTTATTTTGTTTTGTAGATTGCTTGAAGAGGAGAAGGGGAGTAATTATTTGCCAATTATTCGAGAGTTCGCTATTAACCCTCGAGTCACCCTTGTGGGGAAAAGATGATTGCTACAACCCTCTACAATTGGAATCCCAACGAGTTGGTACACACGAAGTTGTTGACATCAGCATGCCACATATACATGCATTTTACATCATCAATATTGTTACACATATGATTAGTTTTCATTGATATTTGCCATCATGCATCATTATTTATGCATTTTTAGTTGATTTACGGGACTTTCCCACAAAGCCCCCTTTATTGTTATTTAGTTTTTGAGAGGCAGAAAACCTCCTCTTTCGTATTTTGTTGTTTCAGGGACCTTTTGGACACCTAAAAATCGAAGGAAAAAAATACCTAATTAGTTTTTCAACTAGAGAAGGACCGTGGGCCAAAGAGGCACGCGAGGGAGGCCACGAGGGACAAAAGAGGCCAGGTGACGCGCCCCTACCTGGGCATGCCGCCTATGCTCTTATCTCCCTCGAGTATCACCTCGGGCCCCCTTTATACATATGCATCCGTTTCGCCTAAAAACCTAAGCCATATTTTTCCCGAGATTTATTGAGGCAGTGGTGGAGGCGAAAGTCCCCTCCTACTCAGGGAGAGGGCAGCCTACTGCACCGGTGCTTCCGGTGAAGGGGAAATCGACGTCATCGTCATCACCACTCCTCCTTGACGTAGGGGAGGTGATACGTCCAAAACGTATCTACTTTCCCGAACACTTTTGCTATTGTTTTGCCTCTAATTTGTGTGTTTTGGATGCAACTAACACGGACTAACGCTGTTTTCAGTAGAACTGTTCTGGTGTCTCGTTTTTGTGCAGAAATCCAACTTTCAGGAAAAACCTCGGAATTTAGACAGAAGGCCCTATTTTCCCAGAACACTTACGGAGCCAGAAGGGCAAGTCAGGTGGAGGCCCGAGGGCCCCACACCCTAGGGCGGCGCGGCCCAGGAGGGGGGCGCGCGGCCCTAGTGTGTGGCGGCCTCGGTCGGCCTCCGACGCCCTCCTTCGGACTACTTATCGCCCTCGACCTAAAAACGCACGGGGAGAAGTCGAAGTCGCCAGAAACCCTCCAGAACGCCGCCACATCACGAAACTCCGTCTCGGGAGCCAGAAGTCTCCGTTCTGGCACTCCGCCGGGACGGGGAATTGGAGGAGATCATCGCCGCCATCACCACCGACGCCTCTTCATCAACCAGCCATGTTTCCCCCATCCATGTGTGAGTAATTCCCCCGCTGTAGGCCGAAGGGGATGGTAGGGATTGGATGAGATTGGTCATGTAATAGTGTAAGATTGTTAGGGCATAGTGCCTAGTGTCCGTAATTGGTACTTTGATGATATTGTTGCAACTTGTTATGCTTAATGCTTGTCACTAGGGCCCGAGTGCCATGATCTCAGATCTGAACATGTTATTGTTTCATCATGATATTCATTGTTTATGGTCTTACCTCGCAAGTTGTATACACATGTCGCTGTTCGGAACCAATGGCCCCGAAGTGACAGAAATCGGGACAACCGGAGGGGATGGTAGTGATGTGAGGATCACATGTGTTCACGGAGTGTTAATGCTTTGCTCCGGTCCTCTATTAAAAGGAGTACCTTAACATCCAGTAGATTCCCTTGAGGCCCGGCTGCCACCGGCTGGTAGGACAAAAGATGTTGTGCAAGTTTCTCATTGCGAGCACGTACGACTATAATTGGAACACATGCCTATTGATTGCTTTGTACTTAGACACCGTTTTATTATTATCTGCTTGATTGTTACATGAGTTTCTCTCATCCATGCAACGCCCGTTATCCGTCCCCGTGCCTACAGTATTTTAATCCTGCTGTTTACTATAATCACTACTGCTGTCTCTGTTACTCGCTGCTGTTATTTCACTATCGCTATCGCTATAAAACTGTTACTACCGATAAACTCTTGCGAGCAAGTCTGTTTCCGAGTGCAGCTGAATTGACAACTCCGCTGTTAAGGCTTTCAAGTATTCTTTGTCTCCCCTTGTGTCGAATCAATAAATTGGGTTTTACTACCCGCGAAGACTGCTGCGATCCCCTATACTTGTGGGTCATCAAGACTGTTTTCTGGCGCCGTTGCCGGGGAACATAGCTTTATTTGGAAGTTCACTTGGATTGATATTGTTCGCTGCAAATTCTCCATCATGGGTAAACCTCGCGATACTAACGTCGCCATATTACCATCCACTACAAGAAAAGGTACAACTCTGAGTACCTCTACCGCTCTTGATTCACCATCTGTGATTGATAAACTTGTTTCACCACCACATGCTTCACATGCTGGTACTTCTGCTGAATCTGAAAACTCTCGTAATATTGATAATATTTCTGCTGTGCTTGATGATAGTGGTTCATTCGGATCCTTTCTAGATGCTACAATTGCTAGGTCTAGACAAATTGAAAATGCTGAAACTCCTGATGCTACTACACCTGTTAGTTCACCTGAACTTGATTATTCTAGTGATGATCCTGATGAAGATTATGTGGAGCTTAATGATGATCTTATTAATAGATGCAATGCTACTGCTAATGCAAGTAAAATTAAAAAGTTTCTCACACAATATACTGTTAGACATAAGTTATCTCCTGATCCTAAATTTGCCACATCTCCTATATGCATTAAGGATAAATATTATGATTTTTCTCTTGATCTATCTCATATAGCTATTGTAGAGAAAGCACCCTTTTGTGGTACTGAAAAAGAAAGTGCTGTAGAACACATGATTGAACTTTCTTCTATGAGTAGTTTGTTTTCTGATGATATCAAGATGCGTACTTACTTTGTCACTAAATTTTTTCCTTTCTCATTAAAGGATGATGCTAAAACTTGGTATAATAATTTGCCTCCTGGTTCTATTAAAAATCCAACTGATTTGCGTGATGTTTTCTTTCGAAAATACTTTCCTGCTAGTGCTCAACATATTGCTTTACAGAAAATTTATAGATTTGACCAGGGAGATGAAGAGAAATTGCCCGAGGCTTGGGCAAGATTTTGTTCTCTTATCGAGCTCGACCTGGACATGATTTAGAAAAGAATGATCTACTTGATATATTTTATAGTGGACTAACCATTGAGTCTAGGGCATACCTGGATAGTTGTGCTGGTTGTGTTTTCAAGAAAAGAACTCCAGACGAAGCTGAAGAATTATTGGCTAAAATAGGCCGGAATCATGATGATTGGACTACGCCTGAAATAACTCCAACGCCAATATTAAAGAAGAGGGGTTTAATTAAATTGAATGATGAAGATATGAGTGAAGCCAAGAAGTCTCTCAAGGAGAAAGGTATTAAATCTGAAGATGTGAAGAATCTACCTCCCATAGAAGATATATGTGAGATAATTCCCCCTTCATCCATGATTGAGGTAAACTCCCTTCAGCCGCTTTACTAGGGAAGATATTCCGTATTCAAAACCTCCTTGCGCAATGCTTAGATGAGTTTGATAATTATATTGTTAAGCAAGAAAATTTTAATATGAGAGTAGAGAATCATCTAATGGAAAATTCTCAAGCTGTTAGCAATTTGCATGATATTGTGGAGAGAACCTCCAATGATGTTAAGATGCTTGTTAAACATTTTCAAATGGTTCAAACTCAAATTGATCAACTCACTAAAGTGCAAAATGACTTATTACAAAATAATTCTAAGGAGAAACATGCTTATGAAGTAACAACTAGAGGTGGTGTCTCTACCCAGGATCCTCTATATCCTAAAGGGCATCCCAAAAGAATTGAACAAGATTCTCAACGCATTGAACCTAGAGCTCCTTCTAAGAAAAAGAAGAAGAAACATAAAAATGTTGTAGAATCCTCTGAGCCTGTTAATGATCCTAATAGTATTTCTATTTCCGATGCTGAAACAGAAAGTGGTAATGAACATGATAATAATAATGGTAATGATAAGAATGATGTTTCGATAAAGAAGAGGTTGAAGAGGAACTCGAAAAGCAAGATAAAAATAAAAAGTATACTAAAGAAGATTTTATTGCTAAGAAACATGGTAATGAAAGGGAACCTTGGGTGCAAAAGCAAATGCCTTTTCCTCGCTAAGAAACTAAAATCAAAGGAAGAAGAACACTACAATAAATTTTGTGATTGGATGAAACCTTTATTCTTGCAAATCCCTTTGACTGATGCTATTAAATTGCCTCCTTATTCAAAGTATATGAAAGATATTGTTACTAACAAAAGGAAAATCCCCAATGAGGAAATTTCCACTATGCTTGCTAATTACTCTTTCAATGGAAAAGTTCCAAAGAAGTTGGGCGACCCAGGTATACCTACTATTCCTTGTTCTATTAAGAATAATTATGTTAAAACTGCTCTATGTGACTTGGGAGCCGGTGTTAGTGTTATGCCTTTTTCTCTTTATAAGAGACTTTACTTAGATAAGTTGATACCTACTCGATATATCTTTGCAAATGGCTGATAAATCTACTCGCTATTCCCTGTTGGTATATGTGAGGATGTTCCTGTTCAAGTTACTAATAACCGCTTGATATTAACTAATTTTGTTGTGTTGGAAATGCTCGAAGATGATAATATGTCTATTATTCTTGGGAGACCTTTTCTTAACACCGCGAGGGCTGTTATTGATTGCAATAAAGGAAAGGTTACTTTCAATGTTGATTATAAGGAGCACACCGTCTATTTCCCCAAGAGAATTGAAAAAGCATGTGGAGTTAATACAATTTCTAATGTGAGAACTATCAAAGTGGGAACTATTGATTGTCCAATATATGAGCCTAAAGAAGAATATCAAACTCTTGTGATTGGATCCATATCAATACAATACAAGGTAACATAATTGATTTGAGGTTTATTTCTTCTTATGCTATGTAAAATTTATTTGGTGGCAAGACTTGATCAACCTTGTTAACAAATACTTTTTATATGCATAGAGGAGGTAAACAACATCTCTTTCTTCCTCCACTTGCTCTAGTTGCTGTAGCACTTTTAATTTGCAAAGTTCTTTAGTTAATTAGAGATTTCAAAAATTTTCCTGGCCAGTAATAATAAACTTAATACCCAGAAATTTGCATTTTTCAAAGTTTTCAAAAATTCACAAAAATTATACAGTTGGTCCTATTTTTCGACGAGGCACCTGGGAGCACCTGGGGATGACCAGTGGGGCACCCCAGGGTGGCACCCCAAATGCTGGCGCGGCCAGCAAGGGGGGCGCGCCACCCTGGTGTGTGGGCCCCCCTTTACCCCACTTTAGCATCTCTTCCTCCCACACTCTTCTCTCTCCCGAAAAATCGACACCAGCTTCCTCTCACTCGTGTTTTTGCTCAAGAACTCCAGATTTCTCGATCTCTTTGCTCAGCCCAGATTTCGTCTGAAATTTGGCACATTTGCTCTTCGGTATGTGACTCCTTCGATTATCCAAGTAGAATTTTGTTTGGTGGAGTATATCTTGAATATTTTGCTGCTGTAGGTAACATGTTTAGTGAGCTTGCATGTTTGTTCTAAGTGGTAGAAACTAGTCTTGATGCATGATTAGTACTCTAGCAAGTTCCTATGGTACTTTCCCTCGATTATATGTCACCAAATCAAGTTTTATATTGTTTGTTGAAAAATTTCAGAAAATGGAAGGGAGTAGGCACCAACTCGACCAACAGGAATTGGAGGTGCAACAGGTCATGAGAGTTCACCGAGAAGAAGGAGTATACCCCACTTACTATCCGTGCGTGGATTTTATGAGAAGTGCAGGGATCTTGCAGGATGTTCAAAGTTTAATCTCTAGTGCAGGGTTGGATGGTTTTGTTGATGGTGAACCATGCCAATATGCAAAACTGATCATGTCGATAGTGCAGGATTTCAAATTCAATTGGTCACGATCTAACCCCATGGTCCAATACAAAATTTATAATAAAACTGTCAACTTGCCATTCAATGATTTTTGTGCAAGCAATCGAGTGCCGCAGTGGGGATCATGCGAGAAGATAAAGGGATCGCCGCAAGAGTTCTTGGACCTCTTCAAGATGATTTGTCATGGAAGAAGCTTCTCGGAGGATGGTGGTAAAATCAGTAGCATTCAATTCCCGACATATTCGTTACTTTGCTTATTTCATTACCAAGTGCGTTCTAGCAAGAAAGAATGGAAGTAAAATATCTATCCAGGATCTAGCCTTTCTAGCTGCTGCATTACAAGGTAATAGGACTTATAACTTGGGTGCTTTGATATCCAACGGACTTGCTACTAACCGTGAGAAGGGAGGAATTTGTGGAGGTCTCATCGCCTCTCGCTTATTAGCTATGCATAATGTAGAACCTCACCATCTTGATATTCAGCTCCCCATAGAGAAACTTGACATAGTCTCCATGATTAAGCATGAATTTGTTTCGATTCGTCTAATTTGAGCAACCTGTCTTACAGTAATAACATTTTACAAGAAATCTTGGACAATAACTAAGAAAACTGAAAAATTAGTAGGATTGCCTGCACCTGCTCTGTTTAACCTTGATTCCAGGGAGGATTGGTGTCGAGGGTACTCCTCGCCAATGCCCTCCGGTAGGGGCTTAGGGTTGACGGAATCCTGTAGGCTGACACGAGACATCGGTTCACAGACAAGCGGGGAGAGCGATTTACCCAGGTTCGGGGCCCTCGATGAGGTAAAACCCTTACGTCCCGCCTCGTCTCGTTCTTTGATTATGATGACAATGGATTACAATGGGGTGCCGAATACTTCGGCTGAGATCTAGTCGAGATTGCTATTGCTAGGGTTACCTAGCTTTAAGTTTTCGCTGGCTAAGATTGCTAAGATTGTTTGTGTCCCTCGGCAGCCCCTCTCCTGGCCTTTATATAGGAGGCCAGGTCCCAAGGGTCCTAACCGAGTACGACTAGGTTTACAGTAGTTTAGATCCAATCTTTCCTTGTTTGTTCGCTTCCTTGTCTTGTCCGTCAAGGAATCTTCTAGTGCGCCGACCTAGTGGCCCATGTCGCCTTCAGGTATCTTCATGGGCCTCCAATTTGTCAATACCAGATAGGGCAATACTGGTTACCCGAAGGGTAATGCCCACGTCGCAGCCCCCGAGTGTCTAGCCGAAGATAATTCGGGTAGAGACTAATGCATGTTTTTTCCCGACATTCTTCTCCTTCATTGCTCTTGTTCATCTTGATTATGCTTCATCTTCTTTTTATCGGGTGCGCGTCAGCCGCTCCCGATGGGAGTAGCCCCGAGTCTAGGTACGGACGCTTGCAATCCGTGCGTAGACTCAAGTTGTACTACTCGAATACTTTCCTCTCGCCAAGTTTTTCACAAGTCTTCATAGGTCATCCGATACATTTTCTTTTCACAAAGGATAATGAGTAATGTGCCCAACTTTTGTTAGGTTAACCGCCGGTGGCAAAACAACGTTACTCTACACGAATCAAGTCCCCGGCATGATCCTGGAGTGCAAAAACTTTCAACGGGTGTGCACCACGTCCTCCCGATGGGAGTAATTAACGAAGTGTGCAAAAAACTTTCAAACTTTTATTCCTTCGACTGCTTATTCTGTCGAATCTTCTTTTTATCGGGTGCGCGTCAGCGCTCCCGATGGGAGTAGCCCCCGAGTCCAGGTTCGGATGCTTGCAATCCGTGCGTGGACTCAAGTCCTTCATCCGATGATTTTTTATATTTCCTTCGGGTGCCTCTAGTTTTTTTTATATATATATGACGTCATAGTTTTGGGCCGATTGACGGGATTTGACTTGACGTGTAACTGCTGTGGGCCAATTGATAGGACTTGACCTGACGGGCCCACCCTAGCTCTGCGCAGGCAGTTTTTAGGTCTTGATCAGTGCACGCGCGGCGATCGAGGCGTCACCTCATTTTTCGCGCAACGTGGGAATAATGGGCCGCCGGTTCCACTCCTTCTTCCAGCGCCATGTGTACAGTCAGATCTGCTCCTCTCCCCGCGATGCTTTGTGGAGTTATGGCCACGTCTGTGCTCAAATTCTTTTGAGATAAATAGGGAGCCTCCTTTCTTTTTACCTTTTACCCCGTTCACTGCTCATCGTCTCCTTCAAGCCTCCTGCTCCTCTACCTTTTCATCAGAAGATTCGTTCACCATGGGCAAAAAGAAGAGTGGCAGCACATCGGAGGCGGCCAAAGTTAGCCGCAACTGGAGTGCTTCTGCCATTACCAACCGCGACATCAACAAACTTCGCGCCCTCGGCTTCATCTCCGCATCTGAGGATGACATTCGTCTCCCAGGTCAGGTTTCTCGCCCAAGCCCCCCAAAGGGCTTCACCGTCATGTTTGTCGCTCTTCTGTTTCGTGGCCTATCTCTTCCTAGGCGCACGAGTTTCTTCGTTCCCTCCTTTTCTTCTATGGGATTCAGCTCTGGCAGCTGACCCCAAATTCCATCCTCCACCTTTCCATTTTTATCATCGTCTGTGAAGCCTTCCTCGGCATTGAGCCCCACTGGGGTCTTTGGAGGAAGATCTTCTATGTGAAGCGTCATAATGATAGCAACGCCCCGCCGTCGTCGGCGGCGTTGGCTTCGTTGTCGTGAAGGAGGTCGACTACTTCGACTATCCGATGAAGTGAATCCG